>NC_133533.1:110773589-111081955 GCF_048544455.1 Silene latifolia
TTGAAGGCGCGGATGTGGTTCAAAGGGTTCTCATGTCCTTTAAACTTAGGGATATCCGTCATGCTAAAGTTAGTGGGCAATTTGGAATTGACGGCTTCATACTTACGATTGTTCTCCCTGTAAATGTCATCCCCCTTAAGGTACATCAATTGCTCCTCTGGGTATTGGAGTCTTTTCTCAGCTGCAGTTGTTCCTAGGACAGGATTCTCATCTTTAGATTCGTCATCGGAAAATTGTAGCACTCCACCTTTAGGGGGAGGTAGCTTTCCCTCTACATCGAAGATACGGCCTTCGATAAGCTCAAGGCGGTCATAGGTTTGTTCTTGGGTAATTTGCATTTGGGCTATCGCGGCTAGGATTCGATCATTACTTTCTTGAATTTGCTGGAGGTTCGTATCATCACTTGACCCAGGCATCTTGGAAACTGGATAAGAGATCGGCGACGAATCAAAACACGATCGACCATTCTATCACACTAGCTAAAAGAGGAAAAGTTTTGACTCGTGAAGTGGGTGTGTGCCACTTGTGTTGAGTGAGTTTTGAAGAAAGACAAGGTCTTTGAAAATGTGTGTCCTAGCCAACTGTAGTGTAATTGTAGGAGTGGACTCGAGGTGAGGTTTGAAATGGGCTTGTGGCCCGAATTTTGACACGACAAACGGACAGAGTTTTGACCGGATTTTGTGCTAATTAAAGGCCTTATTTCGAAATTTTTGATTGAAATTGGGTTTTGATTTTTGAAAATTCGTCATGATTTGTTTTGAAATGGTGATCACGTAAGGTTTACATATTTATACAAGCATTATAACGGGATGATGAGTGCATTTAGAAGGGTTTTGGTTTAAAGGGTGGGTTGCCATACCGAACCATCAAACCCGAAGTCTGTGGAGAGGCTCGTGCCAAACAAGAGTAAGGCCGATTCCTAGTCCATTTCCTCAGGTAGTGAAGGCCCTTGATACAAACAAGAGTAAGCATCATGGTATGGATGACGTCAATCGCTATCCATCCTTAGGCCCAAATAAGAATTAGGACCGTTTAGACGGGACGATTGGTCGAATGGGTTGGGTTGGGCCTAGGAAGGCCGATTTAAACGGTCTAGGAAGACCGAGTTATGAAAACCGACAATTGTCTTGTACAAACTATTCCCTAACCTTGTTCGAGTTTCACCCTAGCTACACGTAAGTGTATATCCCCAGCGGAGTCGCCAAACTGTGGACAGCGGGCCGCCCACGGGGGCGCTTGGTGAAGGGGCTCGAAAACAAGCGTTTGCATTTTGTAAGGAGTCGCCACCAATTTTTATGGGAAATTGGAACCGTTCGAATACCTCGTGTCATGTCAAGACACAAAGTAGTGACATGAACACTAAGCAATCGTTACCCTTAGCATTCTATGTCTAGAATGACTCTCGCGGATGCCAATGAACACGGGTGCTCACGGAGATCTGGAGTAAGGGGTGAGGGTACGTATTAGGAAGCTCTTTTGATCGAACACCTAATCCCGCCCGCTCGATAGCGGCCTCTACTAATGATTAGGGAAGTTATTCGCACTTGATATATTGTCGGCTATATGCATGCAATGCAACATCCATAGATTAATCCTAACATGTGAGAATTTATACTAAGTCGGTTGACACATAATTAAGCATACAATTAATGTCGAAATAGGATTTAATGCTCATTTACATGTGAAAACATACAAACAATAAAAGAAACATAATAATTATAAATTACAATAATAAAAATTTACAACGATTACATTGGATAGACGATTTATGTCGAAAATACCTTTAAAACGGATGACTTGAGAAAAAAAGGAATAAAAGAATAAAACACGACAGATCAGAAGGTGATAATACGAATATTAGTTGATTAAGACGTAAACTAATTAAACTACGTCAAGGCAGAAAAGGAGTTCAGAGACAGAACTCAACTGAACAGCGCAGCAGAGAAAATCGCGCGCCCTTTGGAAGAGGCGCAGCGATTCTTTGCGTCTGTTCCAAGGGTGAGTTCTGGCCGTGAAGCTTAATCGCAAAACCGTTAATGTTAATTGGTAAATTAATGGATTGATTGCGATTTTAGACTCGGATGAAAGTTATTAGCAGATTATTTACATATGATTGAGGTCATAAAACAGTAAAACATGGATGAGACGGAAATAAACGGATTAATTATGTGAAGGGTCGATGTTAATGAATAATTAATTAAACTAACTAACTAAACGAATTATTAACTAAACATGATGAATTGACGACGGATTAATGACTAAACAGGTGAAAATATATCAACAATGAATCCCAGAAACTCAACATGAACGAATTGAATCTCTAAAACTCGAATTGAATTTAATGACGAAAAACCCGCAAATATTGATTACTCGGGATTTGAGTCGGATTTATGATGATTAAAACATGTTAATGATGATGGTTAATATACATATGAATTATTAAACTATCATGATGAAGAATTAACAGACGAACAAAAGAAATAAATTTGATACGAATTACAGAGGACGGAGGAAGAAGAAAAGAAGCGAGAATCTGCGCGGCCTCACGAAGAGGCGCAGCAGTGCTGCGCTCCTTCAAGAGGCGCAGCGGTTGCTGCGTCTTTTCTCGACGTCGTCTGTCTCATGGAAATCCGCAAAAACAGAGTTTTAAAGACGGTTTTAGAAATCGGTTTTAATGAGGTACTTTCGACATAAACCTTACAATGGTTATACAATAATAAAATACAATAAATAAAAGAGAGATTAATACACCCTCAGACTTACATGTTGACGAAACGAGAAGAACTAAGAAGATCGATTAGTGATGCTCGACGCGAACGCAAGGAAAGAGTGCCCTCGAAAGAGGAAAACGATTTAACAAGTTGATTAATTAGATTGATTGAGTGTAGTGGTCAAATTGGTCGGTCATGCAACGGAGAGGCCGGGTACCGGAAGATCCGAGCTTACGTGGTCGGAAGTCCAAGCACGTAGGCGCCAATTAGTAAGAACGAAGTCTAGAATGCAAAGGGAGAAGAGAAGGGCGGACACTCGCGTGAGAAATATGAGGAACGAAAGCTCCTATTTATACTAATCACGCGGAGGAATAGGGTTTCGGAGACTCTTTGGAAGTGAATCTCGGAAAGATATAAAAAAGATACGTAAATATGCAAAGAAGGGCCTGGGAAGAGGCGCAGCAGCCACTGCGTCTCTTGGAAGAGGCGCAAAGACTCTCGCGTCTCTTCCCCCGAGAGGTTTCCTCCTGTCAAGAAAGATTTCCGTGTTTAAGTTATGGTAGGACGGAATTAATTCGATTATCTTTAATATCTTATGTAAATATTACGGGATATTATTTGCCAAAAGATAAAATTTGAGAAATATGGAATAGAAATATCCGGAACATTCCGAACATTCGACTCGGGATTTAACATTATCAGAAAATGGAGACGGTTTTTGACCCGGACTCCGAATGTACTCTAATTACTGCCAAAACGACCGTATCGGGACGTAGATGACAACTAAGAGGTAGACATTAATATTTGAGCAAATCACTTGACGATAATCTTACGAACTGTCACAAATCGTTCCGCGAATCAAACATGCGGCCCAATCATCACCGGGTGGTTTGCGAGAGGTGCAGAAACGAGGTGTCTACACATATATATATATATATATACTTATTGTTATATATATATGACCACAATTTACTAAACTTTTGTCACTGATTATTAGTATTTTGTCACGAATATTGCTACGTTTGTTAGGGTTTTGCAACGATTATTGTTATTATTGTTTCTTATTTGTTTTTTTATTATGCTCCCTCCATCTCGGTCATTTGTCTATCATATATTGTTATTTCATTAAAAACAATTGATTTGAGTAATTAATTCAACCTAAGAGAATATTTTCAAAATATAAATTTCTATATTTTTATTTACGAACTATAATTCAAGGAAGATTGAATTATTAACATTCTTCCACTACAATGCATTTTTTGTTTAATATATATTTTTTCTCTCTTTGTAATACAATTTTTTTTTTAAATGTCCTTACAATTTAATTTTTTGTATTATACGATAATTTGACTTTAGAAAACATCATTTTATTACACGATATTATTCTTACAATTGCATACGGTCAAATGTGGGTATGTATTCCAAAAACTCTCTTTGACATATTATACGAAACTAGTTTTTGTACCCCTGCAATGCACGGGCTAGTTTTCGTACTTTAGTACATGTTATATTGTTTTGGTGCATTTGAAAATACTTGGCCTTATTTTTATCTGGCAAATAAATAAAATAATGGATATTTAATCATATTTCTTATTGCATAACAATTTTGGTGAAAAGGAAATATAAGATAATGTAAACATGTAATAGCTAAATTAATGTATAGTAACGATATTTTATTATTTAATTTTACATATAACTTAACGACTTAATGACTCACATAATATACCCATTATAATCTTAATTTTGTATCAACTTTACTCATAAGTTTATTTTTCTAATTATTTGTGTCATTTGCTAAATGTGACTTCTTACAATAATAGGGAGTGATATACATAAGAGTGTTATACATTTTTGTCTCAACTTTTTTGTTTATGAAATTAAAAAAGCGGCCGATAAAAGTTAAAATTTTGTACATACACATCATTGAATTTATAGTGACCAAACTTAGCTCCTTATTATATTTTACCACAAGCGAGTGTCTCACGTTAATAAAATAAGGAAAAAGTGGTAATGTTACTCTCTCAAGCCTTTTTATCTTTTACTCGTTTATTTTCACAACTTAACTATTATGGATCGACATTTCTATACAAAAAATATGGTTTACAGCGAAAGACCTATATCATATATTTTAACTATTAGTAAGGAGTTAAGGGCATGTGATTTATGCCAATAAATTTTTTAAAATCAATCCGAATTCGATAAATATAACGATGAAATATAATTATATATCTTTTGTTCTTGATAAATTTTAATGTGAGCCATTTTAACAACTATTCTGATGAATTCCAAAAAAATTGGATACATATTTTTAAAATGTCACATTTTATGTTCTAATACTATACTACGTGATACATATAAGATTAGATTTGAGAGAAAAATAAGATGATATTATAAGGAGCAAAATTCTAGAGGGGTACTCCATTAATTATTATTAGTAGTAGAGGATGGGCAAAATTAACTACACGTTTTATGGAATCACACAATAAAATAAAGATTTATGCATATACAATTCCAAGCATAGAGGTTTATTCTTCTTAATCCAAGATTGTAATAAAAACAATACTATTATCACTGTAAGAACTATTACATTTGCTAATTAATGAGAAAATAAAATATACACAAATCATTTAAAAAAATATTTATCCAAGAATTATTGTGAATTACATAAGAATATATTTGATGTAAAACGAAAAATTATTTGAAGGCTTAAAAGCATTGGAAATCGGAACACGAATTGGAGAATAAATATCGTTTTTTCTACCAATAATCAGGCAAAATATTTACTCCGCTTATAATAAAATATCCAATTGACATCTTTGCATCATACTTCAACACTTTGACTAAACAAATTGATTTGTAACCTGTTAGACAAAATTAGAAGAGGAGTGTTACATACGGAACTAAAGTGTATGAAATAGTGAAAGACAATATAGTACAATTTACAAACTTTTGGCAATTAATATTTTAATGATTAGAATATATAATATATAATGTAAACTATAAACCAGTTATTTGATATTTATGATATACATCAATATAGAAAAAAAAATTGACAGAATTGAAAAAGTCATTCAAACCAAACAAAAATATGTAAAGAAGATTCATACCCATAATACCAATTTTATGCAGTGTTATTGATATATTCGTATATATCATCCTCCTATCATTTGAAAACACAAACCTAATAAATAAGATTCTAATTAGTTCAATACAATATTATAATAAAGAAAAAAAGTTAAAAAGTAATTTACTTATCTATGTATATTTTGCATACCAATTTTTTGACTAAAATGGAATTATGATTGTTATATAATGGTGAAGGGGAAAACTAAAAGGTCATCATTATTTAAAGGTAATAAAGTTAAATAAATAGGTAAATTGATAACCAAAGTTATGAGAGGGAGATAAAAGGTTTGCATCATTTTTTTTTTTTTAATGTCTGTGTGTTGCGACTTATATTTTTTTCTTAAAAAAAATTCTTTATTTATAAGCATGTGACATATGACAATCAAAAATGACTTTTTTTTTTAGTACACATTTTGGAAGTTTCCTTCCCATGACAGTAGGATAATGGACGGAGAATACGTTAAAATTGCAGCACTAGCTATTGATGATGCACCACGTAGGATCAATATTCTATAAGGAATATTCTATAAGGAATAGTGGAGAATAAATTGAAAGATTGCGGAGAACTAAAGGATAAGGTAAGATAGAAAGAAAAAAAAATAAAAAAAGTCTAGGGTTCCTAGGGTTCCGTCTATGGAGTCTTAGGGTTTATCCTCCTTCTCGGGGATTATCTCACGATTTTTGTTTGTCGTGAGATCGTGCGTTTTGTTTGTCTTTCTTTGCTTTGTTGTTTCTCTATGCAGGTACCAGGGATGAGTAATACGCGGGGCTTGATTCGAAAGGGAAAAGGGCCATTGGAGGATGATGATGAGGGAGATCAGACGGCTTTTCTTTGGGATGATGAGACGGATGGAGGCAATTTACGAGAACAATTCATGCTTGTCGGGAAATTATGGGCATCTAGAGCGATCAATATCAAAGCTGCTATCGATTCCATGGTTCGACTATGGAATCCGTCAAAGGCGATTTTTGGGAATGTTGTTGATGCAAAAGAGAAGACCTTCGTTTTTAAGTTCGATGGAGAAAGGGATAAGGCGCGAGTTCTTGAAGGCCAACCATGGCACTTCGAGAAGTTTGTTTGGTGTTTTAACGAACCCAACCGAGAAGGTAAACTATCTGATGTCCCACTCGTTCATATTCCTATCTGGGCAAGGGTTTATGACCTGCCAATTACGGGTCGGTCGAGCCAATCAAATATTCAACGAATTGGGGAATGTTTGGGTACTTTTGTGGAGGCCGATAATGGTCATGATAGTGTGCTTGATAGGGCTGTGAGGATTCGTATTATCCATGATGTTCGACTACCTTTAAAGGCGGTGGTACCAATAAAGATGAAGAATGGGAGGGTAGTTAATTTTGATGTTAAATATGAGAGACTACCCATTTTTTGCTATGGATGCGGTGTGTTGGGTCATGGCGAAAAAGATTGTGACAATGGTCCGTATGAAGAAGGGGAGCTACGCTTTGGAGAGCGGTTGCGGGCATCACCGTGGAAAGTTACGAAAACAAAAACTGAGGGCACTGGGAAGGCGAGACGGGATTTAAATGCGAGATTTGATGAGGTTAAGAAACGGGATGAGGAGCTGGATATCACGCATATGATTGAGCGGTTGAAGTCTATAACGATTGACCTAAAGTTAAAGAAATCTATGGTGCAACAACAATATCATCAGGAGGAAGCAGCAATTGTTAGGCCGACAGGAGTTTCAGGGGAGAGGGGGAGGAGCTGATGAACACCCACATAGATGTGGAACACTCGGAGGGCGCTGGTCAGATGATGGGGTGTGCTACGGTGGAGCTGGCAGCTGGGTTTAATGATTGGGGGGATGAGGAAAAGGAAGTGGGAGCTGTGTTATCTCAATATATGGAGGGGTTGGGAGAGGGGTCTGGTTATGGGAGTGGAGCTACTGGTGATTTGTTGAGTGAGAAGAAAGGGAGTACAGGAGGGAAAAAATGGGAGTGGAAAAAGATTGCTAGAGAGGGGAGAACTATGACATATACGGAGGAGGCGAGGGTTATTATGGGGAAGCGTGACAGAGAGGACGAGGGTATTGAAGGAGGGGAGAAGCGTGCTAGATTAACCAATGACGGGGGCGTCATGATACCTGAGGCGGAGGTTGAGGGAGCTCAACCCCGCCGGGCCCAATGAATCTCCTAAGCATTAACTGTCGGGGCTTGGGCAACCCCGACACGGTCAATGCCCTACGTGCTTTAGTGCGTAGGGAAGCCCCGGCCATGATTTTTCTTTGCGAGACGAAACTTTGTGGTCGTGAGATGAGGAGGGTGAGGGAGAAGATTGAAGGGTATGATGGAATTGAGGTGGATAGTATGGGAAGATCTGGGGGGCTCGCTTTTATGTGGAAGAGAGAGATCGATTGTCAGTTTGTATCGGCTTCGGTACGTCACATGGACTTTCACGTCCGAGAGAGTGACAAAGAATGGAGAGTTACGGGTTTTTATGGGTGGCCAGTTGTATCAGACCGTCACTTATCGTGGGACTTGCTTCGACTCTTACATCGGCAGTCAACTTTACCGTGGATATGCGTCGGGGATTTCAATGAAATTCTCTTTTCGACTGAGATGAAGGGGGGAAGTAGAGCACAATGGCAGATGAATAATTTTCAAGCGGCGGTCGATTATTGTGGCCTTAAGGATGTAGCGTGGTAGGGATATCAATTTACCTTCGATAATGGGCAAGTAGGTGAAGCGAATAGACAAAGCATGATTGATAGAGCTATGTGTTCGGAGAGATGGTTAGAACTGTTTCCTTATGCGAGATTATATCATTTTTAGAGGGAATGGTCGGATCACGCTCCGATTAAACTTACCTTTGATCGAAGGGAAATTGGTGGGAAGACTAGAAGCAGATTTCGATTTGAACAAATATGGGTAGGGGAACCGGGGTGTGAAGAAGCTGTCGAAAGGGGTATGGCACGGGGGCATGGGAATTTGGTGGATGGTTTAAGGGAATGTGCGCGAGAATTTCAAGCCTGGAAGAAGATCAATATAGGAAAAATCAGACGATCTCTAGAGACTAAACGAAGGCAGCTAGCTTGGATTAATGGGGAGACTCGGTCTGTAGAGAATGTCCAGAGGCGAAGGAAAATAGTGGCTGAAATTGCGGACCTTTATCGACAGGAAGAGCAATACTGGAGACAACGGTCTCGCGCTTTATGGCTAAAAGATGGGGATAAAAATACCAAGTTCTTTCATTCCAAGGCTGGTGAGAGGAAGAGAAAGAATTATATTGGAACTTTGATTGATGATTCGGGTGCGATACGAGCAGGTTATGACGAGGTCTCAAGTGTGGCCAACTCCTACTTTCAAGACCTGTTTACCTCTTCAAGGCCGGACCATTTTGATGATGTTTTAACGGGGCTAGAGGGCAGGGTCACGGACCATATGAACGGACTGCTCCAAGCCGAGTTTCATGAGGATGAGATAGTTGAAGCTTTAAATCAAATGCATCCTTTAAAGGCTCCGGGACCGGACGGAATGAATGGCCTGTTTTACCAAACTTACTGGCATGTGGTGGGACAGCGGGTGGTGGCTACTGTTCTCGGCATTTTGAGAGGTGAGTTGTCCCCTGAGCAAATCAATAAGACTTACATCGTGTTAATTCCGAAAAAAAAGCACCGGATAAAATACGTGATTTTAGACCTATTAGCTTGTGTAATGTTGTATACAAGCTTGTGTCAAAGGTTTTAGCCAACCGATTGAAATTATTCTTGGGCGATATTATTTCTGAAAACCAAAGCGCGTTTACGCCGGGCCGCCTCATATCTGATAATATTTTAACTGCCTTTGAAGTTTTTCATCATATGAAGAATAATAGAAGTTCGGAAGGGTATATGGCGATCAAACTTGATATGGCTAAAGCTTATGACAGGGTCGAGTGGAGCTTCTTACACGGTGTTCTGAGGGCTATGGGATTCGCTGGGACATGGGTGAGTCGGGTCATGGATTGCGTGTCTTCCGTCACCTTTTCGGTTCTTATTAATGGGGAACCATCTCGGGAATTTCGGCCTAGTCGGGGTTTGCGGCAGGGAGACCCGCTTTCACCGTATTTATTCCTCCTTTGTGCGGAAGCTTTGTCAAATTTGATGAGACGGGCTGTTGAAAACAATACCATACATGGGATTCGGGTTTCACCTACAGCACCGGTCATCTCACAAATCCTTTTTGCGGATGACTGCATATTCTTTGTCCGAGCAACGGTGGAGGAAGCTGAGGCTATTAACGGCATTCTACGGCAATATGAAATGGCGTCGGGTCAATTGGTGAGCTTAGACAAGACGACTGTTTCATTTAGCAAAGGGGTCACTGAGGACCGAAGGGGGAGTGTTGCGGAGAGACTTGGGGTTAGTGTGGTCGAGGAGCAGGCGAGATATCTTGGGTTACCAACGGTGATAGGAAGGTCAAAGAAAGTTATCACTGACATTATTCGCGATAAACTTTGCAAAAGACTTCAAGGATGGCGTGGGAAAATTTTGTCTAGGGCTGGTAAGGAGGTTCTTATAAAGGCAGTGGCCAATTCACTCCCTACCTATGTGATGAGTGTTTTTAAAATTCCCGCGAATTTTTGCGAAGAGCTTCGTTCGATTGTGTCACGATTTTGGTGGGGGCATAATGAAAACAAAAGAGGGATATCTTGGGTTGCGTGGAATAAATTGGTTAAACCCAAGGCTGATGGAGGCATTGGCTTCAGGGACTTCCGGCTTTTCAATCTCGCATTATTGGGTAAGCAGGCGTGGCGCCTAATCACGAATTCGGACAGTTTATGGTCCCGGCTGGTGAAGGCGCGATACTACCCCGAGGGCGATTTCATGACGGCTTCTTTGGGACACAATCCTAGTTATACATGGCGGAGCATTGTCGAGGCTAGAACGGTAATGGAGCTGGGACTTCGAAGGAGGATTGGTGACGGGATGGAGACGTTAATATGGGGACATGCCTGGGTGCCGAATACTCAAACGGGGCGAATTATATCACCTTGTTTGCCGGGGAATGAAGGGATGCACGTGAGTGACCTCTTGCGTGATGATGGAAGGGGTTGGGACGCGGAGAAGGCTGCTCAATTGTTTCTGCCTTTCGAATTTGACCGAGTGAAGAATATACGGGTTAGCCCGAATAGGCAGCTCGATATTTGGTTTTGGGGTAGAGAACGGGATGGTTTGTATACGGTCCGAAGTGCTTATAAAATGCTAGCTGGGGATATGGGTGATATGGCGAGTTCGTCTGATTGGGAGCGAGGTAGATGGCTTTGGAATCGGATGTGGAAAGTGTCGGTCTGGCCCCGCGTAAAACTCTTCTTCTGGCAAATGTGTAGTGAAGCACTGGCAACGAGAGCGAACATTGCAGCCCGTATTGGAGGTGAGTTTTCTATGTGTCCTTTTTGTTCATCCTGTGTTGAGTCGAGTCTTCATTTATTTAAAGGGTGTGGGGTGGCAAAATGGGTTTGGGAAGAGCTTGGCATTTCGGGTGGCAGGGACATTGAGGGAGGGGATATTCGGGCTTGGGTGGAACAGGTGTGGTCGGAGTTGTGTCCTACGGAGTGTAGTACTTTTATGGTTGGCTGCTGGGCAATTTGGGAGCATCGTAACAAGGTGATTTTCGAGGAAGCTAGGATCGATCCGGACGGCGTTGTGCGAAGGGTAAGGGACGTTCTAGAGGAAGGAGGCGGATTTGATACGCATATACCAGTGAGACGGAGGGGAAGGGGAAAGGGTGAGGGCGGGGAAGCGAACAGTGGGGAGGGATGGACGGTGGCCAAAGACGGGTATGTGAAACTTAATGTGGATGCGGGTGTGAAGGAGGGAGAGGGTGTGGGAACGGAAGCGGTATGTCGAGATGGGAGAGGGGATGTGATGTGGGGTTTGTCCGTGATACGAGATGACAGCTGGGAGGTGGATGAAGCGGAAGCGATGGCCGTGTTCGATGGACTGGAAGAAGCAGCTCGGAATGGCGTGACCAAGGTGGAAGTGGAAAGCGATAGCCTTATTGTGGTTGAAGCTCTGCGTTCGCGAAAACAAGGCCGAAGTGTTTTCTTCAATATTATTGAGGATATTGTTGTTTTAGTTTCTCATTTTCAGTCAGTTAGATGGTCTCATACAAGTCGTCTAAACAATTGTGTTGCTCACGCTTTAGCACATTTAGTTCCTAGAGTAGTTGGTAGGCATGTTTGGTCCTCTGTTTTGCCTACAACGGCTAACGCTGCTGTTTTGTTTGATCAATCGTTAATAAAGTAATGCCTTCGGGCATCTTTCTCTCCAAAAAAAAATGACTTTTTTTTATGGCACGTGGTTTAATGAGATGTTTAGTCTTACATTTTTATAATATTGTATAGAGGTGACATGTATTTATTTGAAAATTAAAATAATGGTACAATAGTTAACTTTATCATTTGAATAGCCAATGTCAATAGTTTTGTAGTCTTTTTTTTTTCTTTTTTACAAAGTATAGTACGAAAGTCCGTGATTGTATTGACAATTCTAGTCTCATAACTTTAACGCTATTGTTATATTAAGTTGAGAATACAAGGATCAATATTCACATTAGCTAAACATAATTGTACTTTTGTATTATTTTTTTAAGTTATGTACCCTAAACTTAAAAACCAATAACATATTTTAAAACTCAATTCTTTAATAAAAAATAAAATCTCAATATTAAAATTTCATCATTTAATTTTATGTTTTATTGTTGTTAATTAATTTACTCTTAAAATGAAAGACAAAATTAGATGTTTGTTATGCTCACACATTTATGTTTAATGTTCCAAATTCTTTTTACTTTTTTTTTTAAAATAAAACATGGTGATGATGTGGCTTGGTAAATCTCTATTAAAAAAGAGAGTGGTGAGTTTTGGTGCTTTGAATTGTCTTTTTATATTATTTATAGATGTATAATTAATTAAACTAGGTTTGTGACCCGTGAAATTCACGGGTTTATCTGTCTTAATTTTATTATTTTTATCATATTATTTATACTTACTTGTCTGAACAATTAGTTGATCCATTTAAAAAAATATAAGCTTGGAATACATAAAAGTTAGTCGGTTAGTGTCTTATTTCTTTGACAACTTTGGTTTATTTTCAAAACTATATATTGTACTTTAGTTGTTTATTTTGATTAATATACTAATAACATGTGGTTTAAAAAAAATTACCTTTAATAAGTCCAGTAATTCATGATAGCTATGTAAAAAATTAAATGCTTAAGATTACCTTTTAATTAGATTGTATAGATTATATACTAAATTTTCTATGTGAAAGCTTAAATGTCCCTTTGTCATCTAGGCCAATAAAGTTAGTAAGTAAAGACGAAAGAGTAATTAATCCATAATGTTAAATTATTTCTACTTTTTTTCCACACCAAAAAAAAAATTATTTCTCCTTTTTTTTTTTTTTTTTTTAAGAATAATAAATCTCAAAATGTAAGGAGTTTAGAAGATATAGAATTATAGGGTTTTTTATCTTCTCAATATTTTAATTCTCATAAATCATATTTTCTAATAGTAGCATAATTATGAAGTTTAATAAATGATAATCTTAATATATCGTTTATATCAATTTATCAAAAAGCCTAAATTTTAAAATTTTGCATAAAAGATAAAATGAGTTAAAGAGTAGCCTACTACAAATCTCATTACAATCTCATTTGTGTTATAAGACATATACACAAGATAATATGACATGTACGTATAAGTATTAGACAATAATTTACATTTAGCTATTATCAATACCAAAAGAGATTTTTTTGTCCAGCTTGTTAATAAGATTGAGATCCTCGCAACTCCAATTTCATATTGTGAGAGCTATTTTTCAAAGAAAAAATGATGAATAAAAAATAACACATACCCAAATAAAACATACAGTTGAAAGTTTCTGAAATAATAATTTTTTTTATGAACCTAAAAACAATTACTCATTCACATTCATGTTGTCAATCTTTTAGTTAGTTTATAACATAGTATTGAGTGGAATGGATGAAGTATTTGTTTAAGCAGTTATAATATTTCTCTTCTTCATATAGTCTTCTTTCTCCAATGAACTATCCATACAAAAAAAAATCCACTGATTGATTAATAACAAATAAAATGGTGGAATTTGATTTATGTAATATTAACCTTATCGTTATTAATTTAAGTTATCTCTTAAATAAGGTAAGAAATATGGTATTGAATTATAAAGATATAAGTATATTTACCTTTGAATAGTTCAACTCCACAAATCTTGATAGCCTCTAAATGAAAACAAAATTACATATATATGAAGGTTAAAAATGTGAAGATTATTTCAAACCAATGGAACTTAAAAATAAATAAATAAATTATTAATTTAAAATCTCAATACACTTACCTTGATGTTGATACAATGATAATAAAAATTATTGACACATACATACAATTCTTTTGGCAATGGGGCCGGGGTAAAACAAAATTTGGCTTGAATTTTGGCTCACAAATGTTGCCTTTCATAAAACATTTATATAGACAAATGATGATGCATTTTATGACTTTAGACTTTTTTTTATTATTATCAAACTTAATATATACTTAAATATGTAGAAAGGTTTCATGACTTTTGAGTATTTGTTTTCTTTATTAGAAAATTTAATATAGACATAAATATAGAGTAAATAGAAATGAAATGTAAAAGTTTTTTTTTAATACAAAATTCACATTACATGAGAATTGTTTAAGGAGTTATCTTACGAAACTAAAAGAGGTAGATATTTTGCCTTGCCTTTTATTTATAAATTATATTTATAGATTTATTTATTTATCAAATTTAACAAAATTGAGCAAGTTTATTGCAATAAGATTTAATAGGGAGTTGTACATATAAACAGTTTAAAATTAGAGTGATGTAAGTTTTAAATTTTTCGTTTAACCTATTCTAGTTTTAAAAATTAAAATATTAATGTTTAATGTTAAGTATGTTATTATTTGCTCTTAATATTTATAAATTATTTATTATTTTATAAATGTATAAAATTATAATTATGTGATATTTATTTTTTTGCTTAAAATATTCTAACAAAAAACCTAGAAATTTTAAATTTAGTATGAATTTATTTTTAATGGTTGTTTAATTTATATAAAAATTAAAAAAGCCAAAGTTAATGTTTGTTATTTTATTTGCATTTAATGTTTTTTTTTCTTTTTAAATAAGAAATAATGATGTGGCTTTCTATAATTGGTGACGTGGAATTTTGGTAATACAAGGTGGCATTGTCTACGTGACTTTTAAGGTTTACCCTTTTAATAATATTTATAGATTGGGAAGTTTATAACAAAAAGTGGGACTTACATATATAAACAATTTAAAATTAGGGTGTTGTAATTTTTATTTTCGTTTGAATTTTTTTTAATTTATATCAACAATTAAAACGCCAAAGTTAATTGTTTAATTTGCTATTATTAATTTGCATTTAATATTTACAAAAATTCATTGGTTTCTCATAGCATAAAATTAGAATTATGAGATTTTTTTTCTTTATCTTATTCTAACGATAAACGTAGAAATTTAAATTTTAGTATGTATCGTAATTTTTTATTATTGTTTAATTTATTCTAAAATTAAATAGGTCAAATTTTAACATTTATTATGCTATTTTTTTGCATTCAATGTTTACAAATTTATTTTTCTTTTTATTTTTCTTTTCAAAACAAGAAATGGTGATGAGGCTTGATAAATTGCTCTTAAATAGTTGAATGGTGAAATATGATGCTTTGGATTGTCTTTTTATTATATTTATAGATAGATGTTCATGTTCATATTTGCTGAGGAAATGTAAAATCAATTATTGACTGATGCTAATGACGGATGGTAATAATAATTAGCAAATTGTTCATGAACATTAAGGTGATAGAGGTGTCATAACAGTAGGGGAGGCTGCTCCAGTGTTCGTTTGAGTGGCACGACAACACCACCATCGTCGTGTCGTGTAAAACGCTCATCGTCACCACTGCTCGCTCATGTTTAGCGCACGATAACCTCGTGGGCACGTCGTACTGTGCGCACCAACCACCAATGGATGCGTCGTGAGTGGCACACAAACAGACCATGGTTGTCTTGAATTGTCTAATATTCATCTCGATTAATGGTAGTATTGTCCTCTGCAATAGGAAAAATAGCTTTACAACACGTAAATGAACACAAAAAAGGAATGACAATATCTATATGAAAGAAACCGAATCACTAACAATCAGTCGAAATAATGTGCTATTTTTTTTACAATTCCTTCAACAATGATATATCCTCCCCTTGAAAAATCCGGGATTTCAAGCCAATGGAAAAAAGCCAGTCTTTTAAGCATCAACGCTTGTGAGTTATGATCAAGAGTAGGTCTCCCGAGACACGGTTTCTTTATAAGTTTATCGAGAGACTATTTTACAATTTTAAGAAAAAATGGTATTAAAGATAATAAAAACAAGTACAAATCATGATTAAAGATAAAATGAGTACATTTATTATGTAAATAGGTATGTACGATCGACAACAAATGGGGCACGAAATACAATCTATAAATATTATTAAAAGGCTAGACATTAAACGCCACGTAGACAAATGTGACATGACAACAATTAATTGTGACGTGGCAAAATATAGTCCACGTGGAATTACTAGCATAGTAGTACACATGAAAAAAAAAATATCAATTTCACATTTAAAAGTTACTCTCATAATTAATGGTAAAAAACTATAATTTTAATTTCATAGGATAATTTATAAATCACTCTCAAGCAAAGTGGATTTAATAATAATAATAATCTATAAATATAATTAAAAAATAAGCCAAACTATCAACCATCAACTATATGTCTTATTTTAATTTCATAAGATAATTTATAAACCATTCTCATGCAAACCTTTTACATTACATTTCTCCTTGCTTCATATTTATGTATGTAAAATCAATAGCTTTATAATCTAAATATAAAATCTATATATCTAACTTAAAGCTAAGGCATGCTAAATTACCTATCATAATCTACATGTCATATCTATACAATAATATAAAAAGGCTACCTTGAGCATATGTATAAGACATGCGACAACGTAGAATCACTAAGAAACTTTCATTTGATAATATGTGACTAATTAATAATATTCATTCATAGAATTAAGATAGAATATTTATTATCACGTTTATGACCCCTTATTCATCTCTAACTCTTCATTTTCTCTTTAGCTCTTCCTTTTTGATGATTCTTTTCTCCCCCTAAAATTTAACTCCTTATTTGATTTGATGCTAAGTTAATATAAGTAAAGTCTTTAAAATAAGCACTTTTATTTTTTACCCTCTTTTTCTAACCTTTTGGCATATTCATATGTTATTGAAACTTTCTATAGCATATAATTTTTATTAATCATTTGCATTTGTGAAAAAAATAAAGTTAGATCATACATAAGATTTGTGTTTTATTTGGTATTGTTTAAATAATTTTTATTGATGTCAATTTGTATTTCTCACCTTGATTTATTTTTGCAGATGGAATGGTACAATTTTCTTATTATTGCAAAGTTGGATTGTGCAGTTAATTACGTTATACATAAGGTATGTTCTACGAGTTTGGTTTGTGTAATTTATATAAGCTTATTGTAAAATGCACAGTTTTTTGTAATTTATCCACTAATATCGTTTTGTGGTAGATTTATTTTATACTATCTTTATGTAAACCCTCTTACAAGATTAATTGAATTATCGTTAAATGTATGTTTTTTTTTCTTATTCTATTTTTGTAGGTGATGCTTCCTTTGTCTTCTCATAATATTAACATAGTGTGTTAAAAAAAAAAAACTACATGGGAAATGTGTAGGCAACAGAAGGATTTAGTTAAACAAAAACTTGATATCCGTCCGTGAACCATGTTCTAATGATATTAAAACTTATTTGGTACGTAATTGTCTCACTTGATATAAAAACAAAACATTTTTAGTTTATAATTCGAATTTAGAGGGTCTTAGTAAATTGTTTTTTTTTATAACTCTGTTTTTGTAAAAAAAAAAAAAAAATACAATATAGTTAAAAGGCTACTTAAAACATCTAATTTTAATTCACATGTCATTTTTATATTGGTTAATATTAAGGCTACATCTGACTTATTTATTAAAATTCTTCATAAGATTTACTAATATTTTTGATGGAAATCATAATACCGATCATGATTTAAATTATAAAAATTAATTAACAATTTACTCTCATCATTTAAATTGTATAATTTGTCCATATAACTCTTCATTAACCATAGAGATAGTAGTTAAAAGGTCTTATATGTAGTAAATAAAAAGTCTAATAATTTGGATTATAAGGCTACTAATAATATTTTTTAGTGGAAACCATAAGATCATGTACTAAATTACAAAAATAAATTAAGAATTTACTCTCATTATTTAAAAATTTTAAATCGTAAAATTTATCCATATAATTCCTCATTAGTAATAAAGATAGTAGTTAAAAGGTCTTATATGTGGTAAATGAAAAATCCAATAACTTGGATTATAAAGCTTCACAATTTCTCATATTGTTACTTTTGATTTATTTCAAAACCATCTTAAATATTGTAATTAGCACACTTGCGAAAAAGTGAAAAATAAGGTGTATATGTGCATGTGATTCAAATGTTTATAGTCTTCTTAAAAGTACTCCATATTTCTATCTTTTAAGATTTTAAAATTTTAAACGTTTAATAAGTTGTATAGTTAGTTTTGTAATTAAGATGATGCTTATTTAATTTTAATTTTAATTTTAATTTTAACTATCTCAATTTGGAGATTATTGATTGTGAGGAGGCTATTAAAAAGTGGAGATTACATGTTTGGATCTAAATGTGAAAAATGAAAACATATTTTTTACTCTTTTAGTTGGCTTACAAAGCATCACCATTCATTATCGGCGAGATTCTCTATTTTACATGTATATTTTTGATAAAAAGTATAGATTTTGAGGAAAAGTTAAATTAATAGTATCTATTTAACTTTCTTAAAAAAACCTATCAGATATGTAACTGCGATCTTGGAGTGCTTTGTTTATCGACCTAACGACGCAGCCGTTTTTAGCTTAATTATTTATGACGTACATCATAAATACATAAAAATAACAAATTTGTAAAAAAATTAAACAAACATTTATAGTTATAAAATTAGCTATATTAAATTGTTGACTACAAAATATTCATGAATAATATTAACATGTATTAAAATATATGGAAATAAAATTCAAATTAAAAATTCTATCTATATTACTATGATCATGAAAAATAATGTAAAAGAAGTAAATATTTACAAATGTTTGGTTTATAGCTTATTAGCGATAAAAAAAAATTTTATATTTTAGTTAAAGATGGACGTCAACAAAAGCAACTAAATGGGATAAATAGAACAAGTCCGCGATTTTCGCGGGTACAAAACTAGTTAAAACTTAAAAGGGTACGGAAGACTGTTCTCAATAACTTATTCAAAGACCGTATCTATCAAATTTTAGTGGTGTATGGTCAAAATTCAAATGTAAACATAAATGTCCAACTAGTATCACAGCTTAAAATAACTTGTTTTTTTAAATCACATTTTAAGCTAGAATGATTTAAAAATCCGGCTTTATTATCACAAACCAAAATGACCTGGGATGAAAATCAACTCCCTAACAAGTCAAGATGTCTTAGTCTAGTGATTAGGACGGAGGTATTGTGGACAATATGTCCCAGGTTCGAATCCCCCTCTTTTATTGTAATGCGACGACTATGTGCGTGTTTTGTGAGAAAAAGAAAAAAAAAAAAAAAAAAAGTCAACATCTCACCGTTGCATATCACATTCAGTCATTCACCACCTGTCCGTCACCCTCTCATACAAAATCCCCAAAATCCAGAACTCTTCCCAAACAAACTCCTCTCCCTCTTACAAAAATGACGAAAATACCCTTCTATCTCCTCACCCTCCTCCCTCTAATCCTCCCTCTCTCCACCGCAACAACCACCACCCCAACCACCGCACACGCCGAACTCACCACCTACGGCTTCCCAATTGGCCTCCTCCCCTCCGCCGTCTCCGGCTACGTCTTAAACCGCACCACCGGTGACTTCGCCATCAACTTCCGACGCCCCTGTAAAATCACCTTACCACCGGATAACTACCTTGCGGAATACGCCAACACCGTCAGGGGTAAAATTGTCAAGAATAAAATCGCGGAATTGGATGGTATTAGGGTTTGGGCTTTTTTCAAGTGGTGGTCAATTACTGGGATTAAATTGAGTGGTGATCGTGATTTGGTATTTGAAGTTGGGGTTGTTACTGCTAAGTATCCTAAGGATAAGTTTGGTGTTGCTCCTGATTGTGAGGGGCGTGTTAAAGCTGATTCTTGAGTAAATTGAAGGTACGAATTCTTGTATGAGACGGTCTTATTATTACATGTGTAATTACTTACTACCTCCGTCTCGGTCACTTGTTTACTCTTTTTATTGTCCTTGAGTATTTCAATCGGAGTTAAATTAATGATTGAGACGGAGGGAATATATGATGGTCGGTTAATGAGTTCTTGTATGAGACGGTGTTATGGTAAGTTGTAGTCATTTGTTTATTATTATTTTGTGTGACGGGTATTTTTAATAAAAGTTAAATAAATGATCGAGATGGAGAAGTATATGACTATATGGTTGCCGGTTAATGAGGTATGGAGCCATGCAGGTAATGTTTGAGTTGATTAAGTTTTCGGTTTAGGCGTGTTTTTCCTACGAATGCTTGTATGAGTTGTAAGAAGTATTAGTCCTTCGCGCTCAATCATTTATTTAGTTTTTTGTAAGGGGAATTCTAAATTTTTAATCGAAGGTAAATAAATGATTGCGATGGAGGGAGTATATGGTAGTTGGTTAATGAGGTATCTAGGTGACGTTTGCGTTGAGTTAATTTTATCTAACTCGGTCTTGAAGCATGGTTACCGAATTCGCTCGGTGCCCTGCGAATCGCGAATTGCTAAAAGCGAATTCTATCATGTTGCTTACTAAAAATACATATAGCACACATTCTATAGGAGCGAATTGCGAATTGGTCAGGGTAGCTTTGTACATTTGTTTCAAGGTTACCTTGGACTTTGTATAAAAAGCAAACGTTGATAATTAACTGGACAGGGGAAGTATATGATTGTGAATATGTGAAACTTGTTTTCGTGTCCGAGGTCTATTATTGTACAAATTTTGCATGAGACAGTTATTGATAAAATTATTTCAATAGTGATCCATATTACGGAGTATATGCTAATAGTTGATTTTTCGCTAGGACTCATAATAGCTCATGTGTGTCATTTGATGATAGCAATCTATGAGGGTGTATAAGCTATCATAAAGTCGTCAGATAATTTGGTATGTAGGGAGGTTTGAGTTGAATTGAATTGGTCTAGCGTTATGTTAATTTGAGATCGTCTTAGCTGTTAGCCTGTTACATAAGAGTATGCAGTTATACTACCATATATGGACCAGTAACCAGTTGACGGCTTTAAGGCATAGGGGAAAGTTTCGGAGAACCTCATCTCTCCTCAAAACTCTAAAAATTTCACCTTAAAGAATAGAATCTTATCCTCTATTAACATGGATCCTTCGAGTTTCTCTTGCATTGTCCGCGTAATGTTTTGTAGTTATGATCTTGCATGTGATTGATGATCATCTCTTACTCGTTTTATCTCTCTGATGGTGTCCTCATTTGATGTTACTGGCTACTTTAACGTATATAAATATAATCTTTCTACACTCGATAATATGAAAAATGAAAATAGTTTTTGATAAATCAAGTATGGCAAGTTTCACATTACGTTTCCGTATGTTTTTCGAGAAATTTTATGGTCACAACTCACAACTGAAAGGAATAAGCCACTAAAGTCAAATCAGCACAATAAATATGTTTGGGATGGAGGTGGACTAGTAGTATTAGGCGATAAAGAAGACTATTAACATACTCCTTTCCTAAATTTTTAGAAAAACATGCAGAGTAACTTATTGAAGTTTGGTATGGTACTATGGTTACTGATGGACATTATTAAACGTATTCGAGTTCGTCTCCTGCAACTTTGGTGCCGACTCAATTGAATTGATTGGTGATGATCAGATGATGTATGTGTAGTAACTTTGTGGAAGTGGGTGACTGTATATGCCCATATATGATTGTTTTGAGAAAATTAAATAGGCTGGTCTACTGGTAAAACATGTGAATATTTTGATATTTGGGAGCTGTTGACATCAAACGTGAGATCATGACCTCAAGTTCTGTAATAATTATCCTGATCTTTGCATATATTGGATGGATGCCACGAATGTGTTGATGACTTGGTACTTGACCGTGTCAATCTGTCAGGTCAATGTTTGTTCACCTCGATTGCTTGCTAGATCAACCTTCTGAGCTGTTATTAGCTTTATGGTTAATATTATATTATTATTATTATATCGAAATATTGCTTTCAACTTACTGGCTCCTTTTTTTTAACGTAAATATTGCTTTCAACTTACTGGCTCCTTTTTTTTTTAATGTGAAGTGTAGTCTAGAAATTTTGAAATTTTGAAAGACTATTCAAGACACTTTACTGAGCAATATTTGGGGAATGGTTTGCCATCAGTGAAACAACATCAATTTTCTGTTAGGTGTTAGTTGGCTGAAAATGGTAAAGGTCTATGGAACTACTCTTATACACCTTGGTTCGATTTCACGTCGTTACCAGCTCACAAGTAGGAAAAATCTTGAGGCTGATCAAGGGGTCGGGGAAATCACAATAATAATAGTGGTAGTAGTTTAGAATTATAGATTACTATTCCATGGTAGTCTTGCTAAGACCACACACCTTTTCTTAATAAGGTTTGGTCAGTGCACTTTGCCCTAATTACTAGCTTTACTGAGTGCAAGTTGTCCGAACCTTATATTTAGGATTTTACTTTTGAGTTAAATAGGATTACGGTGCTGATTTCAAGAAGGTCAACATGGAGGATTGAACTTTGTCCGTGTTGTTTATGGAAAGAAAGGAATGAATGCATTCTCAATTTCTCTTGCATTATAGGCTAGACTTTAGAGTCTTAGTGTCTGGAATATCTCATGAATCCACCTCTATATTACAATACCTTTAAACTTATTTGGCCGTCGCTCATGGGTTATCACAGTCTTGATGAGTCAAACTATCAAAGTGTTGTATGGACGTATGGTGTGTTAGAATTCCTAGGGAAAGTCCTACTTGGCTTGGCGGTTCAGCCCTATTAAGCAACTTCTCCTATTTTGTAAAAAATACAAATTCCTGCAAAGTTCTACTTTCTACAGCTTTAACAACTAAAGGTAATTTTGGACTTCATAGGCAATTTAGGTGATAACCAAACAAGTACTGAAGTTTTTATTTTGTCACTTTCCCATTAATATTTTCATCCTACAAATTATTGCTCAGAAAATTAGAACTGTTCAAGAATAGTTGCATTAGCAATCAGAATGGTATGGCTTTGCTTGGTAGTGAGCGTAAAAAATATGAGGACTGGCAACAACTAGACAAAAAGTTTTTAAGTTTAATCGAGGAATTTGTGTGAGAGAAACTGCTTATAGAAATTATGTGGGCAATACAAGAATGGCATATTCCTCTTTGCCAGATTCAAACTAGATATTGGAATATGAAACGGTGACTTAACAGGCATTATTTTCGACTTCTATGGGTGTCCTCAAAGTTTGAAAGCCTGGGGTTTGAATGAAGGCAAACCCTTCTTATTTTGACCATCTTGGTTATGACAGGACATTTAATATCCACTAATTGGAAGGAAATGCTAGCGGGACTAAGAATTTGTAATCCCGATTTAAGATAATTAGGTTACTTGTGAGCAATCTTGCACTTAGACCTATCATTTTCAGTGCTGACAGGGGGAGTAATATTGAGCAATCTCGCAAAAGAGAAACACTAATACTAAAATGAGTGTAGAGTATGTAGGTGTATCTAGGTATCTGGGCAAGTGGGTAAGAAGCTTCACAAAAGAGAAACACAAATACTAAAATGAGTTTGTCTTACCTATGAGAGAAATCGACGATACCTACCTACACACACACACATACATACATACATACTCTAAGCTGGAAAACCTACACCTTGATTATTGTTCTTATGGTGCATGGAAGTGTGTGACATTCTGGATTTCTGGCTAGCGAACTCACCTCATTTGAGACCATTGTGTTTAATGAGTTAAGTTAATTACTAAAAGAATTATTACGCTTAGAGTCTTTGGGTAGTGCGAGATTGCTCACTATTACCCCCCTATCAGCACTGAAAATGACGTGTAAGTGCAAGATTGCTCACTATTAACCTAATTATTAGACTTAAAGAGTCTTGAAGTATATCTGGTATCTATGATTTCTTACATTATGTAACTAGCACTGAAAATGGAAGACCAATTGATATGATAATTTCATGATTACCCACCACTTTTCTGATGTAATTGAATTCTGGGCTGATTTATTATTAATCTATTTTGTTAATACAATTAGTCCTTGCTTAAGACGCACTTAATTAGGTCTAACAAATGACTGCAACAAAGGGAGTATATGATAAATGATGTTCTTTTGGACTTGTAATAGCTTATAGTTATTTGATGATAGTACTAAATGAGGTGCATAAGTTATTATAAGGTCGTAGTAGGTTAATGGGGTATGTCGAGAAGGTTTGAGTTGAATTCACTAATTGAGTTGGTCTAGCCTTATGCTAATATGAGATCGTTTGAGTTATAAGATTATACCACCATATGTCCATATATGGACGAGTTGAAGGCTTTAAGGTTTAGGGGGAAATTTTTGACAACATTTATCTCACCTCAAAACTCTAAAATTTTTCACCTTAAAAGAGTAAAATCATATCCTTTATTAACATGGGATCATTCGAGTTTCTTTTGCATTTTCCACAGTGTTCTGTAGTTCTGATCTTGCATGCCATTGATGATCATCTCTTACTCCTTTTATCTCTTTGATGTTGTGCTCATTTTGATGTTTCCGGCTAGTTTGACATATTAATTACGGAGTATAACCTTTTAGACTCAATAATAGGAAAGTAGTTGTTCTGATAAATCGAGCATGACAAGTTTCACATTACGTCCCTATGTATTACTAGAAATTTATGGTCAAAACTGAAGGGAGTTGGCTACCACAGTCAAATCGGCACAATAAATATATCTAGGATGGAGGTAGACAGGTAGTATTAGGTGATAAATATGGCAGTTAACATACCCTTCTCTCCTAAATTGCTATAAAAACATGCAGAGCAACTTTTTGGAGTTTGGTATGGTACTATAGTTACTGCTGGGAGTTATTAGAGGTTATTTGAGCTCGTCTCCTGTAACTTTGGTGCTGACTGAATTTATTATGTTGGTGATGATATACATGTATGGTAGATCTGAGGAAGTGGGTTCCTGTATATGCGATCTGTTATTGTTTTGAAAAAGTTATATAGGATGGTCTAGCGGTGAAAGAGGTTAATATTAGGATATTTGAGAGCTTTTGACGTATAACGTGGGATCACGTCTCATCACGACCTCAAGTTCTGCGATAATTATCTTATCTTTGTGACAGACCATCTCAACCAAATCCAGCTTATAAATCTCATCTTGGCATATGCTGGATGGGTGCCGACTGTCTTAAATGTGTTGACGACCTGGTGTCATTCTGTCAGGTCAATATTTGATCAGTTTGGTTGCTTGCTAGATCAACCTTTTGAGCTATTATTAGCTTTATGATTAATATAATTATATTGAAATATTGCTTTCAACTTACTGGCTCCCTTTTTTTCAATGTGAGATGTAGTCTGGAAATTTTGGAAGACTTTTCCGGACAGTGTACTAATGTACTGAGTAATATTCTGAAATGATTCCTGATTAGTAAATTAACATTGATTTTCTACTATGTCTTGGCATAAATAGCAAGGTTCTATGGAACTATTCTTATACCTTGGTTCGATTTCTCGTCATTATCAGCTCAAAAGAAAGTAGGAACTCTCTTGAGGTTGATCTAGGAGTCTGGAAATCACAATTGGTAGTAATATAGAATTATAGATTACTATTCCATGGTAATGGTAGTCTTGCTAGACCCACACACCTTTTCTTAATAAGACTGGGTCAGTGCACTTTACCCTAATTACTAGCTTTACTGAGTGCAAGTTGGTCGAGTCTTATATAGGATTTTAGTTTGAGTTGAATAGGATTATGGTGCTAATTTCAAGGAGGTGAGCAGGGAGGATTAAACTTTGTTTGTGGAAAGAGAGGAGTGAATGCATTCTCATGCATTTGGCTAGACTCGAGTTAGTGTCCAGAACATTTATTGAAATCTCCTCGACATTACAATATCCGAATACTTTTTTGGCCCATGGGAAATTACAGTTTTGATGAATTAAAGTGATAGGAATTTTGAGTAAATATGGTATTTTTGAGAAAGAGAAGTCGAACTTTCAGTATTAAATGGTTAATGAGAAGATAAGGTATATGAGGCTAAGATCCTTAGTTTAAACGTGCCTTTCGAAGCACCCAGGCCCTACTTACCTTGGCGGTTGACCCTTATTAAGCAACATCCCCTATTTTGTAAGAAGTACAAGTTCTTGCAAAGTTCTACTTGCTACAACTTTAACAATCAAGTAGGAAATTTAGGTGACAATCAAACTAGTACTGAAGTTTTTATGCAGTTAATTATCGGTTTGTCACTTTTCCATTAATATACCTCCGTCCTACAAATTATTCGCTCAGAAAGTTAGAACTGTTCAAAAAGAGTAGCATTGGCTATCAGAATTGGTAAGGCTTTTCTCGGTAGGGAGTGTAAAAAAATATGGACTTGCAACGGCCGGGCAAGAGGATTAATCGAGGAATTTGTGTGAGAGAAGCTGCTTATGGAAATTATCTGGGCAATATAAGAATGATGTATTCCACTATTCCCCTTTTGCCAGGTTCAAACCAAATAATGGAATATGAAACTGGTGGTTTAACGACATTAATTTCGACTTCTATGCGTGTCTTCAAACTTCGAAGCCTGGTTGTTAACGAAGGCAAACCCTTCTTATGTTGACCATCTTGGTTATGACTTATGTGGGACATTGAATGTCCACTTATTGGAAAGGGAATGTTAGCGAAACTAAGAATCTGTAGTTATATTGTGACCTGAGGAGGAATCTACAATAGTATTATGCACAATATAGATCATCGTTGTTGCTTGAGTTTTGTGATCTAATTTTCTTTCTATTGCTCATAAGTCACAAGTTATAAGTAGCGTTGTCTAATTCATACTAGTAGTTACCACATCCATATACATAGTACTAACTACACAATAAGCACGAGTATCCGAATATATTCTATTCAAGCTTATGCCTTGATATATGATACGACTGTTTAAGTTCTCGATTTGCTAGGTTGACTTAATCAGGCGTCCTACTTCACTTTATGGCTATGAATATTCTTAATTAATGGCGAAATTGGACTTCATTTTTCTTATAAACGGAGTACTTTGTAAAGAATAATATTGAGTATCAATTTGATTATTTTGCTTCTGGATTGCAGGGTTCAGCCATGTTCGCTTTTAACCTCTGTGAATGTGCGTGCCGTTGTTGTTGTACCATTGAAGCTGGTGATGCTGAATTGAGTGTTGCTTATTCACTTGTATCTTCATATTTATGTTAAGAGTACTACCTTTTAACTTCCTATTTACCTGAACTGCTGTAAGCCTGTAATTTTGTATATAAATGTAAGGTATCTATGGTCATGTTATCTTATCGTTGCAACTTTGTTAAAATTGTTAAAAGATTTATCGTACTTTTATATGGAAATGCAATAATGCATGTTATGGAATTGTATTTTCCGACTCTTGTTACAGATGCTCTTAGCAGGTGTAGAAAGCGTAACCACAGAATAACTGGATTTCGTTTTTACTCGAATTACAAATGCTTGTAGATGGGCACTAGACACTTTCATACTGATGCTCGACCCTCGAGTTCGTGTTGATCCTCGAGTTATTATTTGAATAGATCAACACCAATAATGTCGACCCTCGAGTTCGTGTTGATCAGCCTCTTGTGAATGAAGTAAGGCACGGAGAAAGGCACCATAATGTCATGTATGTATGAGTGTGCACCTTGAATCCTTGATCCAGAACATTCCTGTTATCTCCTCGGCCCACTTCCGATAGACCAAAAGCAACTGGGTTAGCGAGTTTGAAACATATTCCCGGTTTTGATACGGGTAGCCCAACATTTTATACCGAGTAGTACTTAGCCCGATGATATAATCTTACAGTCTCTGTTATTAGCTGAATCTTACGATTGTACGATCTTACAATGCAAAATGTCGTAACTGACCCCTATCAGTCAAAAAAAATTTAGACAGAATTTTACGATTTTATTTATTTACAAAAAATGATCGTATAATCACATCAGAGCTAAAATCATGCATCGTTACGTTGGAAGCGATTCAATTTTATAATCACACGATATTTTTTTTTCCTTGCTATTACAACTATCAATTGCGTTAAATTATACTCCTTGATTCAACTTTTATCACCTCATTTCAATATAATACTCCTCACATATTTATTTTGGAGAAATGGGATGATAAAAGTTGAATGGAGGGAGTATGATTTTTCGCTAAGTTCGTAGAATTAATGAACAGTTTATTTCTATTTATTCCCATTTGTTTAATGTTTAATTAAGATATTCAAACATAGACTCCATATTTGACCTATATTCCGTACCTATTAATTAGCGAAATACGAAGTATTAAATTTTTAGCAATAATATTATGTTTCGCGATTAATGTCAATTTTAAGATTTTACATTCGATTTTATTTATTCAACATAGCCTCTTTTTATCGGTTCGAATAGAATGTCCATCCTAACAACCTTACTTATCCGTCACAAGCTTGTGACGGGTCAAGTAAAACCCACATGGCTAGATAAGACAAATCATTTGTGATTCCATATGCACTTATGGCCCTGTTTGGTACTCACCAGATGTAAATTAGTAGATTGGTGAGTCAAACATGCTAAAGGCTTGAATATAACAAAAATTCACCAATCTATCTTTACCAAACACCCCTTTAATATTTGACCAGTCACAAACTTACGACGAATATATGGTCACAAACAAGACTTATTGGTTTAAACCATCCCTTCAAATTTCTTTCAAAACTTCACTCATTTCAGTGTACCAAACCGCACCAAGCCACCAAGGTATCCTCCTATCTTCCTCAATCTATGTTTTTCAATCAATTTCATATCATCGCAGTTAATTTGATTATTCATCATGTTTTGAATTATCTTTGTTGTTTTTGTTTTCACTCATGTTTGTTAATTAACTAATTAGTGATTCTGGGTAGTTATTCTTTGATCGCCATTTTATGGATAATTAGTTTTGTAGAATGCAGTGTAGATGTTCGATGAAATGCGTGTTTGAGGATTTACTGCTTTCGTGTCTGAAGTTCTTGTGTTATCTAGTTGGAAATAGTGGCGGAGTCAAAATCTGAAGTCGAGGGGATGAAACATAGATTGGTAATTGTAGGGGTCGAATTAATGAGTCAAAATAGTAATTTGGGGAAAAAATCGAAAATTTCAGCTAAAAATATGATTTATTGCTTAGGGGTAGTAAAAACCTTACTATCCCTTTAACTCAGCTACTGGTTGGAAATGTTGCATGAGAAACGATTTTGGGAACGACATTTGCTGCATAAGGTCTGCAGATGGCTTAATCTAAAACAAATTTGTGTGCGGGTCATGCATTTAGAGTGTTATGGTATTCTGGTCTCGCTCTGGTATGGCCATAAATAGCACCGCAAATTGCTGATAATTATGTGGTTTGCAATGCAGATAAACTAGTGAATAATTAATATTTCCGAGTAGTTATCATTCATCAAGGATGGTTCGGTGGCTGGTCAATAGCGTAAAAGGCTTCTGTAAGAATAAAAAAGGATATAGTTACTTGCAGAAATGTAATTTAGTAAACATAAAGTTAAAATGGGCGAAAGACAAAGTGCTTGATGAAGCTGTGTCTGGTCAAAGAGACCTCAAAGCGGCTTTGATTCTCGTGTCTCTCATATCTTCTGCTCCCGAGACTTCTGTTCCTATATACCGCCTCCGGCTCCACCGGAGACAGCTGGGTATTCCTGATGAACTCAAACTATCTACTTTTATTAGGAGATACCCATCAGTTTTCCAGGAGAATTATTTCCTTGATAGTGCGGGAACGCCTGTGCCTGCCTTCGGTTTAACGGCTGAAGCCTCAATTCTCCGCCAAGAAGAATTGAATGTGCTTCAGCAAAATCAAATGGATTTAGTTGATCGGGTACGAAAGCTACTAATGCTTGTGAGACATACCACTCTTCCTTTACAAACTATAGACCAATTGAAATGGGACCTTGGTTTACCCTATGATTACCAACAAACCCTAATCCCTAACTTCCCTGATTTGTTTTCTACTGTCAAACTTGAGGATGAACGGGTTGGTCTGAAATTATTATCATGGGATAATCGCCTAGCTATTTCTCATTTGCAGAAAAATGTGGGTTTATCGGAAAAGAATCTGGCTTTTCCAATTGGATTCACTAGGGGTTTCGGATTAAGAAGAAAGTGTACAGAGTGGTTAGAAGATTGGCAAAAGCTTCCTTATACTTCGCCTTATTCTGATGCGTCTCATCTGGATCCTCGTACGGATGTTTCTGAGAAACGAATTGTTGGGGTTTTTCATGAGTTACTACACCTGACAATCCACAAGCAAACTGAACGGAAAAACGTGAGTAACCTCCGAAAGCCTCTAGGATTACCCCAGAAGTTTACCAAGGTGTTTGAAAGACATCCTGGTATTTTCTATCTATCTAAGAAAAGTGATACACAAACTGTTGTCTTGAGGGATGCCTTTAATGGGTCGGAGCTCTTGGAGAAGCATCCACTTGTAGATATCCGTAGAAAATATGGTGCATTAATGGATAAAGGATTTTTGGATAGGAGTCGCGGCTTATATCGAAAAGCCGAGGATGTAAAAGAGCTAGGCGTTTGACAACTTTATCAATCTTTATGATTGGCACAACTGTATTTTGAGTTGGTGTTGGCTATATTTATAGTGCGACGACTGAGATCAGATCACGACGATCGACTCAGCAACCAATGCTGATACATGGAGTGGATTTAAAGCGCGCACACTAGTTTGATGTATTTTGCAAGCACTAATTAGCTCACTGGATAGCTGTTTGAACCAGGTATGTAATCTTCAGATTTTTACATCAATGTTGATTGTTCTTGTTTAACTATCTGATTAATGAATACTTTAGTAATATTCTTGTCATTTCGTGTTTCTTAATCGCAATTGTAGGAGAGAACAAAGAATCCAAATACTTAAATTGCTATCACATCAATCTTGTAGAACAAACATATGTATTAAAATCACACCTCACACAATTTTTTCCTCCATTACAAGAAATATAAATATTGAACAACTTTTCTAACGAACTCTATGGAACAAATGTCGTCTTCTACGGTTGCGTGAGCCTCACACGGCGAAACATGGTGGAAGATCACGACATTTATCGCTTAATAAATAACAGTTCCCTACTCTTTAAGTGTGTCAACCATTTTAGTATTTTAACAATAGTGAGCTCCTTTTATCTTGCACATCCGAGCTTTTTATTCACACATTTTGTACGATTACAACCTAGAAAATTTGCCAAGAAGATAGGTATGAAATAATCGCTTGTTGCACCAAGTAATTGACCTCCTATTCTTCACTTTGAGAAATCTGATAGTAGTGCTTACAACCAAGGAGAGTTGTGAAGAGGAGTAACCACAGTTTTGACTTGAGTGTACATGTAAAGGCCATCTAGCCCGAGTTCTCTACCAACTCCGCTCATTTTGTATCCACCAAACGGGGCATCGTAATCAAAACCAAAGTAACAATTGATCCAAATTGTTCCAGCTCGAATTGATCGGGAAACCGTGTTGGCTATGTCTATGTTTTTGGTCACTATCCCAGCTGCTAGCCCATATCTTGTTGCATTTGCCCTTTGTATCGCTTCCTCTACCGTCCTGTAGTTGTTGACACCATCATCAAAGGTAGGTCTCTCCACAATGTCTAAAAGGAAATAATACTATCTTTGGAATTACACAATGTATTCTCTCGTTCAGATCTTCCGCGAATACATTGAGTCATCCAAAAACAGTTGCTGTGTAGTTCAATACACATGATTGAAGCTGCATAGATGTGAAGAAAAGAAAACTTACGCGAATTTCATTAAGGACATGACAGGTCCAAATATTTCATTACTTGCTATTGTCATATTGTCCTGCATAATCATGAATCAAAGTCGGGAAAATAAATCAAAGTTGAGAGAAAAGAGTAGACTCGGCAGAATAAACCCATCCCCTGCCCGAACTTAAATATGTCTTGATTTGATCTGATAATATTTGAATTTAATGTCCTCAAAAACAGCCACAGCCTGACCCGACCAGAACCTGAATGCAAACATACACAAACTGACCTGACCCGGTTCTACAGGTCACACATGAAGCTAGGTAGGTAGTAATGGTTACCTTAACATCGGAGAAAATGGTTGGGGAAATGTAGTAGCCCTTATTACCACAAGGCTCTCCACCAGCTAGTAACTCAGCCCCTTCTTCTTTGCCCGCCCTTATGAAAGACAGTACTTTCTCGAACTGCTGCTTATCAACCTGCATTAGGATTTGTGAACTTTATCGAGTGTTTTATACCTGTATTTGTGAATATGTAGTGCATGCAGGGCCCTCGAAATAAGTGAAATGTATCCGACTATATGTACCTGAGGGCCTTGCTGAACATTAGGATTGAAAGGATCCCCAACAACCCAAGATTTAGCCTTTTCTGCTATTTTTGCTGCAATCTTATCATATATACCTTCTTGAACGAGTACACGAGAACTAGCCACACAAATTTCTCCCTGGAAATAAAAAGTTTGAGGGTAACATATTAATCTCAATCATAAAAATGTCCTACTTAAAAAAGTTAAGTAAATAAAAAAACATTAATATAGTTTTGTCATGCCTTATTATAGAGGCATCCTTGTAGAGCAAGTCCAACTGCTTCATCAACATCGGCATCGTCAAATATGATGAGAGGAGATTTGCCTCCTAGCTCAAGTGACACTGGTTTCAGGTTGCTCTTTGCTGCTGCTTGCATAATAAGGCTCCCTACTTCTGTGGATCCAGTAAAACTAATCTGCATAAATCACCAAATTGGTGCATTAATATTACAAATTCTCGTGTGAAATCGTCTAATTATTAGATTATTATAAGATTATATTATTATTTCTGTTTTTTTTTTAAAGTGGGTTAATGTGCATGTAAGGTGAGGACTGTGGATTAATAGTTGAATTGATGTCTCAAATTAGTATATATCATGAGACCGTCTCTTAATTAAAAGCCGCTTGTGTTAATAAATGCTGAGCCGAGTACGCCTAATTAAAAGTTAGGTGCATACTTTATCGATGTCCATATGGGAAGCTAGTGCAGCTCCAGCAGTTGGTCCAAATCCTGTGACAACGTTAAGCACTCCATCTGGGATACCCGCCTGTTAACCGTAAATACAGAGGGGTTAGAACTTAGAACTCTAAGAGCAACAGAGAAAAATCTAGTGATTAGAGAAAATGTACCAAAAATCTGGGTAAATTTTATCAGATGTTCTTGAACGATAACTAGTTAAGCATTTATAGACAAAATTTTACGGATAATTGGATGAGCGTGATTTGTTATAATCTAGTACTATGATTTTCCGAAATTTTACGCTTTGTTTGCTTCAGCTGTGGTAGCATAGTTATTCAGTTCACTCAGGTAAATTTTGTTTTAACTCTGGAATAATAGGTCAAAATGAAGAGAGTATTAAACATACGAGCTTGGATAGATGAGCATAGTACAAAGCCGAGAGGGGGGTTTGCTCAGCCGGCTTAACAATCATGGTGCATCCCGCAGCCAAAGCTGGAGCCACTTTCATGAAAAACATGGTGGTCGGAAAATTCCACGGGATGATGTGGGCCACCACACCAAAGGGCTCACGGAGCGTGTAAGCCTGCATGGCACGTGACATCTTCAAAGTGTTTCCATGGATTTTATCCGCTGCTCCAGCGAAGTACCGCAAGCAATGGGCTGCATCAGGGATGTCTAGGGCCTTTCCCATTACAAACAATTTTCCGGCATCCATGGTGTCCAATGCTGCTAACTCTTCTATGTGTTCGTCTATCAAATCCGCCAATTTCATCATCACCCTTCCTCTCTCCTGTTAAAAGTTCGAACACATAGACTTGATCAACCATACATCATAGTTAAAGCCTTAAAGTGATCAAATGTGGGCTTGGGCCCGACACTAACACTACATATTTTTTTCGCCCATGGACAAGCGGGCTGGCTCGTTTGGGATGCGATAGCGGGTCAGGTTTTTGCAATTTTTTGAAAATACACTATTCATTTCTGCTTCTTTAATGGGTTGGACGAGCTGGTGTTATGGACGGGATGACTCGTGACCAGCTCTAAATTCGATTTCTTATATTCAACCAATGATTTACATAATAAAATCATGGTAAACATGGAGTATATGTTCGGAATGTTTTTTTTTTTTTTTTTTTTTTTTTTTTTTTTTTTTTTTTGATGACGAGGAGGTTGGATCCTCCCGGATACGAGACCCCACCGCTTGCGCGCATGCACTATGTGAGTTCTTTTCCCGCATGATTATTCCCTCTCCGGACGTCAGGTCCCCAGGAAAGTGTTCATCTAGGGAATCGAACCCAGGACCTCGCAATTCCTCCTTAGGAGGCTTTGAGGTTACCCTGGAATTCCACTAGACTCACACATCTTGGGTTATGTTCGGAATGTTGGGTATTAAGAATTCTGAGAGACTGTTTCTCCAAAGTTTTTATGTATTATTTAATTATCAAAGGTGCCAAACAAATAATTTTGAGTATTATGTTGGAAAAATCAGAGTATAGAGTGGAATAAATCACAAATTATTGTGCTAAACGATTCTATACATGATTATTGGAAAACGGATCCTTCTAATAACTATTTTTCCGCCATATAGGTCATTTTACTCATTTGCGTGTTACAATGATAAAACCGTTCTATAAGAGACTAATTGAGAATAAATAGACTTACATAACCGGACATACGAGGCCAAGGGCCATGGTCAAAGGCTTCGCGAGCAGCTTTGACCGCCAAATCAACATCTTCTGAGTCTCCTTCTGCTATCGTTGCTATTACTTCTCCATTTCTTGGATCAATTGTCTCAAAAGTTTTCCCTACACATTTTTTTTGTTACGAGTATTGCAATTCACAATTAAATCATGCTTAAAGTACGATTCAAAGTAAAGACATGATATTTGTTTGGCGCCACCGAGTAATACTCAATTTTGGTACACTTTTCTTTTGTAACTATGATTTTCAAATTACAAAGTACTCCGTACAGGCCGTGGCCCGATCGAGCTTTTCAGGGAAAAATATATGCACAATTCTACTCCCTCTTCTATTCAGCCTATACTTTCCGTTTCATTATAATAATCCTCACATATATTAGAGAAAGGAGAACTATGGCTGAATATATGATTAGTAATATAGTCAAAGACTCGCTATTTTTTAACTCGTATTTTGTGATATGATTTTGAGGTTAAACTAGGCTATTAGGTTGTATACTCGGGTTTATCTCCTGTGCACCAAGGTAGCGGCCGCGGTTTCTCTTTTCAAAAAAAAAATGGAACCCTTTATAGACTTCCCAATTATAAATAGTGAAGTATCAATATTTGGTACGGAATACAATTTTCGACACAATTTTTATCATGCATGTATCGAGAAACTAACCTGAAATAGCATCAACAAAATCTCCATTGATAAAAAGCTTAGTAAACTTGATTTCTGGAGTTACGAAGTAAGATTCAGAAGTTCCATTAGGCAAATCCCCCATAATTATACAAATTATATGAAGTATTTATTTTCTCGATGGATATTTAATTTGATTAATATTCTTGTTATTCTTCTTCAGCTATGAATATTGATCTTTTTATATAAAAATATAGTTCAATATTTATGCATGTAGTCGTATACAATGTGCAAGCGGTGGGTGCAAAGTGCAAACAAAGACAATTTTGCATACTTGTAAAAAATTAATTTATTGTGTGATGACATTGTTTATGACGTGTTAACAACTACGGATATATATTGGAGAAATTATGTATTTTAGCTGGCCCATTTTAGCTTGAAGGAAATAGGAGGAAGTCTGCAAGGGTGTAGTTTACTAGGGTTAAAATTTAGGTAATTTTGTGGAGTAATTTTGTGGAGTATTCATAGCTTAGTTTATGCCTTTTGACTTTGAAACGGTCATTCTCGGGTGGTGGCTTATACATGGTTTGCAGAATTGCAGGCTATCACGTATATCCGAGGGTTTACTGTTTACCCAATGAACACCGAATGTAACGGCTACGCAATAGGAGGAAGTTGATTTAAGCGAGTCTTGTATAAGATGGTTTATATATATATGGTCAATTTTATTTACGATAATAAGTTACGAGTTTTAGATGAGTAGAATAACACTAAATAGGTTTATCATATATACGTATTATATTATCCTCTCTTGAAATGCTTAATGTATTAGTTAATTTTAGTAGGAAATATTATTAAATATTTTATTTAGCTAAGTTGTGTTTTAGTGATCTCGATTGTATATTACATTTAGACCGAGGTTTGATTTTCAAACCTCAAATAGACTGGTGGTCTGCCTTAACCTTTAATTAGGTAAGAAATATCCTTAAACTTAAATTTTTATGTATTAAAAAAAAATATTTCATCCCGTAATGGTTCTTTTTTCTCTAGTCAAAGAGTAATATTGTTATTTTAACATATTTGATTTTTTAAAAATTTATCCTTTAATGATAATCAATGATATAAATAGGATGAAGAAAGTACGACATTATACAAGGAGACATTATATACTCCTAGTACAACTATAGTCTTAAAGACTTATGTTACCACTTTACGATTAAAGTAAAGAATTATCTTATTTCCCTCTTGGTGGAATATAATACGCATTTTTTGACCTTGTCAAGTTGTCATTAAGCAAAGGCTGGAGAAAGTGATCGTAACATATTTTGGTCAAAGGAAAATAAAATAAAAACACGTTACTTATTTCTCACATTTAGACTAGGTAAAATTTCAATTTGAGCTAATTTATGTGGTTAAATAAATTACTCATCAAATTTTTACATAAAAATAAATTAGATGAAATTTTGGTCGAATAAGTTAGTTTGGTAAACTAAATTACCTAAATTACCTTGTTGAACAAAACCGAATATTACCACTCTGCATAAGAAAAGAATTACTCCCTCTATCTCATTCAATAGTTTACAATTGCTTTGTACACGATTATTAAGGTAAGGAGAAAAAATGTAATTGTCTCTAGACTCCCTACTCATATGGGGTTGGTTTATTACTTTATTTACAAGAAAAGAAAAGTGTAAACTATTAACTAACTAATATACGTTAAGTAGAAAAGTGTAAACTATTGACCGGAACAGAAGGCCTGTCTCATTTATCTGTTGGTAGAATATAATAATTACAAATTCTCATTTGTGACGGTGATATCCGTCACAAGCTTGTGACGGATACCGTTTCCTCTCACAAAATGCCCATTGAGAGGTGAAGAAACCAAAAGAGGGAAAAACTAATCTGTGTATATTTAATACCACATGATAAGTGAATTACAACATCGTATATATACAAAACTGTCTCTAACCTAGATATCAAAACCCTAAACTTATGCTCCAAGACATGTATATACAATATATTTACCATACTAATAAGATTACGTAATAACCATATCATATCAAGAATAATATGAAATATTATTCTTTCACTCCCCCTCAAGTCGGAAGACTTGACGGTTCAATGCCCATCTTTCGTTGTAGTCGATTAAATGACTCCCCTCCGAGAGCCTTTGTAAACAAATCTGCGATTTGTTCTTTGCTTCTGACATGCCTGGCAGCAATAGTCTTATTGATCAAATGTTGTCTAATAAAATGACAGTCAATCTCAATGTGCTTCGTTCGATCATGAAATACGGGATTTTTAGCTATGTGGAGGGCGGCTTGATTATCACAATACACTTGCATAGGAAGCTTGTGATCCACCGATAATGATGCCAAAAACGATTTTAACCATATGAGCTCGCTAGTCAACTTAGCCATAGCTCTATACTCCGCTTCAGCCGTAGAAAGAGCAACTGGTCCTTGTTTCTTAGTCCGCCAAGAAACTGGTGAACGTCCCAAGGTTACGAAATAGCCACTCAAAGATCGTCGTGTTATGGGACAGCCACCATAATCCGAATCTGCATACCCACGTAATTCCAAACTTGACGCACCATCCATCACAATTCCTTTGGCCGGATTTTTCTTTAAATAACGAACAAGCCTAAGGGCTGCTTCCCAATGTTCCTTGCGAGGCTCATGAACAAACTGGGAAAGAATGTGTACTGCATACACGATATCTGGCCGAGTGATGGTCAAATAAACTAGACGACCCACGAGTCTACGATATTTCATTGGGTCTTTCAGGAGATATCCTTGTGCAAGAGCAAGTTGGTGATTTTGTTGCATTGGAATGTCTACTGGTTTGGCTCCCAACATGCCTGCTTCCTCAATGATGCCAAGCGCATACTTTCGTTGGTTGAGAAACAAACCTTTCGTCCCGGCTGCCACTTCAATTCCTAAGAAATATTTCAATTTTCCAAGGTCTTTAATACCAAATTTGGTGTCGAGAAAAGACTTAAACCTTTCGCATGCTGCGTCATTGTTTCCGACCATTATCATATCATCTACATATATCAACACGCCAATGAATATTCCATCTTTGTTATAAGTGAATAATGAGTAGTCTGCAAGTGACTGTATAAAACCATAATGCTTCAAAGATTCTGCAAGTTTGGCAAACCAGTTGCGGGATGCCTGTTTTAATCCGTATATCGATTTTAATAACTTGCAAACTTGTCTTTCTCGACTTACTTGGAATCCGGGCGGTAATTTCATATATACTTCTTCGTGCAAATCACCATGAAGAAAGGCGTTGTTAACGTCCAACTGTGCTATTTTCCATCCTTTTACCACGGCCACAGCAAGCAAACATCGCACACTCGTCATCTTAGCCACCGGTGCATATGTCTCATTGTAGTCAATTCCCTCAACTTGAGTGAACCCTTGGGCGACTAACCTTGCCTTGTATCTTTCGATCGATCCATCCGCTTTGTATTTAACTTTATATACCCATTTACAACCAATGGGTTTCTTTTCTTTTGGCAAGTCAACCACCTTCCAAGTCTTATTCATTTCTAAGGCTTTTATCTCATTTGCCATGGCATCTCTCCATTTAGGATCTTTTACAGCTTGAGAGTAATGAATTGGCTCCTTTACCGCATCAATGGCCGCTATAAAATGCCTGTGAGACAAAGAAAAACAGCTAGTTGTGACGTAATTAATCATAGGATAACGGGTACCTTTTCTCGAGGTTGATGATGGCTCGGGGTGAGCAGTTGATTTGGGGTTTATTATTTGCGTCGATTTGCAGACATAATCGCTCTTCCAATAAGGGTCGAACTTCTGTCGAGCTCCACGCCCTTCTGCTGGAACATTACTGTGGACAGTAGCATCATCTTGAGTTTCTGTCTCGTCTTCTTGCACTGTGACAGTTTCCTGCTCAGTATGCGTGGACTCAATATGTGTGGGCTCACTGTTAATTAATTTTTCTCTTTGGTCGTTGTCTACACCTGCTTGTGTATTTGGTTCATCATTTTGCTCATCAATAAAAGAACCTTCTGATGGTGATGGCAATAACGTATCATTTCCAACACTTTTGTCATATGGAAAGCTATTCTCAAAAAAAATCACATCACAGGAGACAAACGATTTCTTTTCCTGTAAATCATATACTTTCCAACCTTTCTTCCCATGTGGATATCCGAGAAAAATGCACCTCTTTCCTCGTTCACTAAATTTGTCCTTTGGTTTATCTTTGTTGTGAGCATAGCAAAGACAACCAAGAACACGTAAATTATTAAGACGAGGTTTTTCATTAAATAATATTTCATACGGTGTCTTACCCTTTAAAACCCGAGTTGGAGTCCTATTAATTAAGTACGCAGCGGTTAAAATGCATTCACCCCAAAACTCGATTGGTAAGTGTCCTTCAAACCGTAGTGCCCTAGCCTTTTCTAGTAGGTGTCTATGTTTTCTCTCGACTCTCCCATTTTGTTGAGGAGTGCCCACATTACTAGTTCTCCAAACAATTCCAAGATCCTTATAAAAACTTGTTAGTGAACTAGAAAGAAATTCCGACCCATTGTCACTTTGTACAATTTTTACTTCCTTTCCAAATTGAGTCTTAGCCATCTTACAGAAATCTCTCATTAGGTCCCAAGCTTCCCCCTTATCTTTCATTAAGTAGACCCAGACGGCCCGACTACAGTCATCCACTATAGTCAAAAAATAATGAGCGCCGGTTAATGAATTAGTTCGATAGGGACCCCATATGTCACAATGAATTAATTGAAACAAAACATTACTTCTTTTATTATTAATCGAAAAAATTGAACGCGTTTGTTTCGCTCGACAACAAGAATCACAAACATGTTCCGAATTCCAAACTAAATTGTTCCCAATTAAATCAGAAAAGCAAGATAAGGTACTACTTGAAGGATGTCCCAATCTCATGTGCCATAGACGAGTCTCCTTTGTCACTTTCATTCTCCCTGCCGTATGGTCATGATTCGGCGCGAAGAAATAAACCCCGTTCCTTTGCTCACCCCGTCCAATCTGCGTCCTCAAAGATCGGTCCTGTATATCACAATGATCAGAATGAAAAATCACAACATAGTTATTTTCTTTAATAAGTTGTTGAACCGAAATCAAATCGCAGGTTAACGAGGGAACATATAAAACATCTTTCAAAATAAAATTCTTTTGCAGTGTGACTTGGCCATGCTCACAAGCCACGACTTCTCGTCCATCTGGCAAGCCAATTGTCGATTTTTCGCCTTTCCAAACGTTCTCTAATAATTCTCGCTTTCCTGTCATATGGTGCGAGGCACCGCTATCAAGAAGCCAATTAGTTATACCTGACATTTTCTCGCTATTGTCTGAACCAGCCTTTAGCAAAGTACGGAGCCTACTAACTTCATCCGAGGTAAGATCGTTTTGTTTTTCACCAACGGTTTCACTGGAGGAAGCCACTGCATTTACTTGTCCCCTACCTGCAGTGCGGCCTCCACGGTATCCACCACGACCTCCTCTACGGCCTCCTCTGCCTCGGCCACGGCCTCTGTTCGGGTAACCATGCTTCTCCCAACAATCTTCTTCCTCATGCCAATACTTATTGCAGTAAGTACATTGAGGAGGGACCTGCTCTGTTTCTTCCTGCTCCTTTGGCCACGATATCGATGTACCTCGTCCTTTGCCATTGGAATTGTATGTTTTTACCGTCATTGCAGCCTCGTTCTTTTCCGTCTTTTCCTCCTCTATTCTTGTAACTGCTTTGTGCCTCTCTTCTCGTAGTACGAGCGAATAAGCTCGACTCAGAGTAGTAATATTGTCTTCCATCAATAAATTAGTGCGGAGATTTCCATATAGCTTTGTGTTGAGTCCCATAAAAAATTGATGGACTTTCTCTTCTTCCTTTTCTTTCACGAACGCAGCAGCAGCACCACATGTGCATTTTGGGATACGGCTATAATTTGCCAATTCATCCCAAATCGTCTTCAGTTGCGTGTAGTATTCTACGACTGATTGACGTCCTTGCTTACATTCTGTTAAATCGCTCCTTAGTTGATGGACCCTAGGAGCATTGCCAGCGGAAAATCTCTCTGCTAATTCTTCCCATATTTCGGACACAGTAGCCGAAAAAGTAATGCTTGGATGTAATTTTGGATCAATTACATTCCTAAGCCAAGCTTTGATCATTGCGTTGCATTGTCTCCACGCAACGGCTTCTATACTTCCTTCTTCACCTTCTCCGACAATAGGTTGTTTGATTTTGCCCTCGATGAACCCCAATTTATTCTTGGCATCGAGTCCGTTCTTCACCGCATCGGCCCAAATATCATAGTTTTCACCCGTGAAAGACGTTTGGGTGAGACTCAAACTGGGACTGTCCGAAGGGTGTAAGTACAAGGGTGACGACATGGGAATTGTTTGTGGTTTGTCACTCCCATCGCCGCTTTTTATTCCCTTGTCTTTGTTGTTTGTCATTGTGTGTCGAGATGGTGTTTGATTTATGCGTGGTTATGAGGATCGCTCTGGTACCATGAAGAAACCAAAAGAGGGAAAAACTAATCTGTGTATATTTAATACCACATGATAAGTGAATTACAACATCGTATATATACAAAACTGTCTCTAACCTAGATATCAAAACCCTAAACTTATGCTCCAAGACATGTATATACAATATATTTACCATACTAATAAGATTACGTAATAACCATATCATATCAAGAATAATATGAAATATTATTCTTTCAGGCCCGTTGTTGAATTTAACATGGTATCAGAGCCCATGGCTAAAGACCTGGGTTTCATGGGCCAAAGTTTGCAGTCGGACGAGCAAAGTAGCTCAGTTGAATTTGTCCGATCTGAGTTAATACTGGGCCATGTTTGCAGCTGGACGAGCAAAAGTTGCTCAGTTGAATGAATTTGTCCAGTCTGTGTGAAAAGTGGGCCTCACATGTGCGGGGGAGTGTGAAGAAACCCAAAGTTCCCACATGTGAGGGTTGTCCCACATTGATAAAAGAGGAGAAGAATTACCACCTTATAAGGCAAGGGGCTACTCCCTCTATCGCCAATTGGTTTTAGAGTGGAACCCTCTTGGGCCTCTGTTGTGGACTCTTTCTCCTCCGTTTGGGTGCGGCCCAGGCCCGTTGTTGAATTTAACAAGAGGTGAGTGGGAAGCACATGGGGGGTGCCCCACTTTGTCCCCTCTTCCTTTTTGTGAGAGGTCACAAACTTGTGACGGGATTAGCCCGTCACAAGCAAGACTAGCTGTATAATAATATGCATTTTTTGACCTTGTCATTAAGCAAAAGCTGGAGAAAGTGACTCCCTAAGATATACGGCCATTTTAATTTCAACGTATGCCTTAGGTACGTCCTCCATGACAGGACCAACAACAATATAAATATATATACGTCCGAATTATAAGTATAAATTGATGTATTATTAGAGCTAAAAAACATTATTATTAGGTATGATTCTTTTGTTTGTATAAATTAATCAAGTCAATGAGAAGACATTTGTTTAATTTGATCGTTAAATATATCGGTTCTTATCAAGTTGCGTATACAAAGTTCCAAACCGCCTTTTCGATAGGGTAATCTATGAGAAAGAAAGAAAGAAAGAGATGGGATTATGTCATCGTTTTCAAATGTTTCTCTCCGATTGACCGACCAGTTGATGGATAATTGATGTTATGTTTTTAAGTATTATCAAGTTCTCTAATTTTGTTGTAAAGTTTCATAGTCAAAATTAAGTTCATATTCACTTACAATCAGACTATTATACTATGCTAAGAAGACACGTAAATAATACTCCGTAACAATTTAAGTTAAAAGATAGAAATTCTTATTACAAATTAATACTCCCTCCGTACTACACCAAAGGTAACGTAGGGAAAAATGGAGTATTTAAGAAAAGGTGGAAAAAGTAAGGGTAAAGTGGGGAAAAAATAGGTGGGGTATGTAATTGTGAGTATAATTGTGGGTTGGAAGGTGGGGTATGTAATGACATTTTGTGTAAATATCAAATGGGTATAAGGATAACTTGGTAATATTGTTGGCCAAATAAGGGATGTTACCTTTGGTGTGGTACGTCCGTTTATAGTAAGTGTTACCTTTGGTGTGGTACGGAGGGAATAGTAAATATGTTTTCTGTAGATATTGGGTAAAATTATCGAGATACGGAACGAGAGTCTATCACCTCGGAAGGGAGTAGACAATGAGAGTCGAGAGACCCTAAGGAAAAAGACCTCGTGAAATTACGGGCCTCGTCGAAGTGATGATTCGACATCCTGGTTTGAGGGTCAGCTCACCCAAGTGAGAAAGCCTCGTACTCTCAGGGTTCGCGCCGAAATGCTTATTCGTCGTCTTGGAGACTAACTTGTCCATCACTAGAGGTTCCAAAGTGGTCGAAGACAAGCTGAAGCAGTGTTGGAGTGATCATCATCCAGAAATAAAGAGCCGGTGAATTGTCTTCTCAGGAAACGAAGACATTGACTTTCCAGACCCGTCATTGCCAAGAGACAAACGTGGAAGACGTGATGTTCGGGAAACTCTATGTCAAGGAGATCCGAGTTCTTTTTGAAGGGACGGGCTACGTACCATACCCAACATTGGCGTTGAGTAAAGATCAACAACCTTCGCCCAATAAGGAAGTTGAAGCCATGGTCAAGCTAAGTCTACCCCCAAGATGACCGTGACCACCTCCACTCAACGAGGGAGTCTCGCTGGAGCGGAACTGAAGATTCGAGTGTTGCTGAGGGCAGCAACAAATCAAGTGGGGAGAATGTAAGAACCTTCAAGCGCGCGTGGAGCACTTACTTCGGCCCCGAACATTTTCTTTACGTACTTGTACTTTCATTTATGTTTTTATTTTCCATTAGTGCTCCAAGACTATTTCCTGCGTGTCGAATCTTGGAGTTTGGTTTTTAGTTTACGATATGTTTTTAGGCGTTCAGAAAACATATCGCTATTTTACACTTTCAATGTTTCCTGCTACAGGACTTCTACTATCAAATAAGCCTCTTTAGGAGGGGCTAGTCAATGAAAACCGCTTCCTACCTTGAAGCTTGATATTGCTCGTCTCTTGCTTTCAATAATTGTATTGTTTGCTTTTATTGCATTCTTGTGTCAGCCATTGATAATAAATCGTGACTAGGATTTCCAACACACACCCCGAGTCCCGAGAAGCGTGCTAATGGTGATCTCTAATTAGTACGAGATCATTGTTGCTTGCATTCTTACCCTAGAGTTGGGAAAGGGTACGCACCACAATCGACAAAAGTAACGGACCGTGACAAACCGCATACCTCCTTATACATGTTGCGTATGACTTTAATAGCATGTCAAAGAACGAACCAAATCAACCAAAAGTTGAAACTGACGAGTTGGAGTTTCACAAATGATTTTATACGCAAGTCATAACCACTTCAAATTTCCACTCATATAATTTGTATGGTGTGTAGAAAAAAAAAACAAAGAAACATATTTTGAGACATTGCTACTTATGCAACTCATAAGCATTGCTCGTGACAAATCAAATCTATTAATTTTTCTGTTTATTCTTACATTTTCAATGCAGGCGTTCAATAATCATATACTCCACAACACATTTCGTGAAAATACGCCATATCGTCCTATAAGATGAGTGGTCATAACATCACATCGGAATATACCCTGTCACTCAAAATACATCCACCTTTGAAAAATAGAATTATTAAAAATTATACTCACTTTTTGAGTTGCAGAGTACCTTTCATTGTTGGCGTTATCGTTCCCGTAAAATACAGGGTATAATTAAATTAATAAATTTACAACCAAGGGGAATTGTAAAGAGGGGTAACAACAGACTTGGTTTGGGTATACTTATAAAGAGACTCCATCCCAAGATCTCTACCAAAACCACTCATTTTGTAACCACCATAAGGACAATCTGTATCAAATGCAAAGTAACAATTGATCCAAATAACACCTGCCCTTATTGATCTTGATACTGTATTTGCTATGTCTATGTTTTTGGTCACTATCCCTGCTGCTAACCCATATTTTGTGGCGTTTGCTCTTTCTATTCCCTCCTCAATTGTCCTGCACATAATATTATCGGATTATTTGTATATCAGTACGTTTTGTTTGCGACAGATATATAACCAATTGTATATACACATACAATTATCTCGTAAAATGCGAGCATTTGTATCGACTTACTTAAATTTCATCAATGACATGACCGGGCCGAATATTTCCTCTGTAGCGATCACCATGTTGTCCTGAAATTAAGATCCATAATAATCCGACATTAAAAGCCAACATTTTGTAGCATAAGAATATGGTATTCAAGATTTAAATACATAAGTTTGTAGGTGAATATTTACACTCAACCATCAAGTCAAGAAGGATCAGATAACCAATTTTTCATTGAAATGTATATCAATTTAAAAAGGGAAGTGCTAGGGCGACACCAGGTGTTACCGAGTTTCGGTAACACCATAATAAAATAATAGAAAAAAATTAAAAATTAAATTGTAATTTTCATTTTTGCGCCAATATCGTAGGGATATAACCGTAATTCACAATCATTATATTAACAAAATAAAATATAAAAGATACTTCATACTAATGAAAACTAAACTATATCTTATACGGAGTATTATACAACATACTTCCTCCATTCAACTCCACTCTACCAATATCATTTTTGTACACTATTCACAAGAGTGTATTCAATTTCAATTTTCTCTCGATACGTAAGTCAAAATATATTCATGTGGGATCTTGTTTGATTCGTCTTTACGAGTACATTAAAAATATTTAACTTTTATAATTTTTATAAATACGTAACTAACGATATTTAGCGCGTAAAACATGCGTTGACAAACGTGAAAAAAGAAAGTGGTAGAGTGGAGTTGAATGGAGGAAGTACATATCATAACAAACACATCTTTATCTTCATCATCAAATTATACGTTTACCGATTAACAAAAAACAAAGAATTTTATCCCCAAACGTAAAACGACAATACCTTATGGAAATTTTCCACTAGATTTATAATTGTTAAAGTATGTTCAATTGCACAAACGAAAGATGAAATATAAATTGTTCATTAATTGTGTTTAATTCACAAAAGGAAGAACAAATTAACATTTAGTGGGAAACAAAATGACAAATCGACAATTCAAGTAAACAGGGTTGTCCTTGGCATTCATATGGTCCATATGGAAGAACAAATTACAAATTTGCAACACCCGTCGATCTGGTTTTACTTTGGTTTATAAGATTGTTCCACCAATATCATACAGAATCTTTCAATTTTTTTTTAATTTATTATTTATTATCATTATTGTTAAATTAGTTAATTAATGTTAAGTTACTAAACCACCCTTTAGCATTAATTAGTTTAAAATTTGAATTTAGATAGAGGGAAACTAAAATGCATAGGTAAATTACAATAATATCCTGGGTGTCGCTCAATTTGAGTAACACCCGGTGTCGCCATCTCATTTTCCATTTAAAAATATAGTGGAAACAAGATTCCGCCAGCATAATTAAGGTTCTCCACTATCTAGTCGTCATTTCTAAGAAAAAGTCAATATGACTCGTATCGACAACTCTTAAAACTCCCGAATACGATAGCTTTCATGCGAACATGTCCAAATTTGCATGGTTTTATTTCTCTGTTATTTTCGCCTTAATATTTTTTTAAAAGAAATCAAGAGAATATACAAAGGCGTACCTTAACATCGGTAAATATAGTGGGCTGGATGAAATAACCCTTGTCACCATGTCTTTTACCGCCACATAACAAATTAGCACCTTCTTGCTTACCCTGACTTATGTATGATAATATTTTCTCGAATTGTTTCTTGTCAACCTGCGGGAAAAAAAAAAAAAAAAATTGTTTAAGATACTTTTTTCCGTCCATTCCAAATTGTCTACGCGGTCATTGCACAAAAAAGTCTAAATACAATTTGCAATATTATGTACTCCCTCTGTCCCAGTTAATTGTTATCATTTGCCTTTTACACGTATGATAGTGTGTGCAGTAAGAACTCCAAACAAGTTACCTTGTAATCTAAATTGCTCCAATTTTGACTAAATTAGATGAGATGAAATTGATTCTTGACAACGATTAACGTTGAATGTGTAAATTGTGATTGTGATCGAGATTTCATAAAGTCTCAATTGTATAATTGAGGCAATAAATAAAAATTGATTGACATCGACATGAAACCGATTTACATAATTCAATATATTAGTGATTCTTTACTATACTACGTGATAGTTTGCTGGTCATTTATCATTTCCAATTTGACATCATAATAGTCAGGTATACACAATTTAACTTTTGACGTTATCTTTTTCCGAGATTTTGGAGGCGATATTTACCTGTGGTCCTTGATGAGAATTGGGATCAAAGGGGTCACCGACGACCCAATTTTCGGCCTTTATTTTCAACTTTTCTAAAAGTTTGTCGTAAATCCCTTCTTGAACGAAAACTCGAGACCCTGCCACACAAATCTCTCCCTGTAATTAAGCAACAAATAAATTGATTAGAACAATTACGGTTCTTTATAATAATCGGTCCAAAATTAAATCGAACATGCCAAAAAAAAAAAAACAGTCCCGAAATACCAAACGAAATGAACCCGAGATTGAATCGATTGTACACAGGGCTTGGTTAGTTAAGGGCGTACCTAAAATAACTAATTATCGTGTGCAACAGCCTTATAATATTGTATCGCGTAAAATTATCATGATATTAATCGATTTTCTTATCGACCTTATTTTTTTCTTGTTAGTACGTAACTAGTTTAAATCCCACGCACTCAATGCGCGGTATTTATAAAAATTTCATTTTTAGAAAAAAAAATTGAACTATAAAACTAATCAAAAATATTGTGTAATGTCATGAAATTTATATATTTTTAAACAGAATTAATAAAATTATTTATAATTTTTTTTATTAGTATATCTTTTAATTACGATTTAGCATACAACGAGTGAATTTTTTAACAAAAAAAATCTTAGAAAAAAAATTTAAATAAGGGATTTTATATCAAAATAGAAAAGTAAATAAGATATTTTTTCAAAATAGAACGGGAAACTTGAATTTTTCCTATTCTTTTAGTATATAGGGGATTCGCAGAAGGAAAAATGAGATTTCTCGCCTTGTTGAAGACGATTCCGGTGAAGGCAAGTTCAGCAGCAAGATCAACATCAGCATCGTCGAAAATAATAACAGGGGATTTTCCACCAAGTTCAAGGGAAATCTGCTTCAAGTTACTATCGGCTGCTGCTTTCATTACTGATCGTCCTACTTCTGTCGACCCCGTAAAACTAACCTGCAAATAATCACGGAAATCAAGCTTAATATCGCAAGACGGTTTTACGCTAAGATATTGTGAAAACATCCAATAAGAAAAAATAATTGTTCGTTCACTCACCTTGTCTATGTCCATATGAGAAGCTATGGCAGCACCGGCAGTTGGTCCGAACCCGGTGACGACATTTATCACTCCATCTGGAATACCGGCCTGAACCAAGAGTGACCGTTAATAAATCAAATATATATTTTCACTTACAATTTGATATACGACATTTTTTAGTCCAAAAAAAATGTAACCTATCGAGATGAAATTTAAATATAATTATAAGATGATATAAGCTATTTACGGTCTAATTATTATTTTATTTTATTTTTTTGCCTCGGGCTCAGTCGATTGATTGCGTTTATGAGGCAAAACTAAAATGAGCATAAGCTTTTAACCGCGATAGTAACAAAACTAGTGTAGATCCCGTGCAAATGCGTGGTAAATATAGGCATTTTAATTTTTACTGTATTACTTATAGATTTTAGATTTATATCTCATAAATTTTTATAAAAAATAAATAATCTTAAAATTAATCAAGAGAATTAAATAATTCTATGAAGTGTGTGTCTTATGAAAATATTTTAACTACTTCAAAGTATTTTAATAAATTCTTTTTTCGTCACGAAGTTAATAATAAGAGATACAGTTTATATGTATAGATTATAGTTTTATACCAATTTTGTTTTGTTTTTGTTAAAGTTATATTTTTAAGTTTAATGATGAAAAAATTATTTTAAATGAAAAATTAGTTTAATAAGTAAAAATCTAATTTATTTCCATATATAAAATTGGACACTCTAGAGAAAAACTTTAGAGAAGTTTTATTCTCTTAGTATATAGGAGAGGATTTCAAAATAATGTTTAACAAAACAATAAAAACGTGATGTAACGTACCAACTTAGACAAGTGAGCATAATACAAAGCCGACAACGGTGTCTGTTCGGCCGGCTTAACCACCATGGTACATCCGGCGGCCAACGCCGGGGCCACCTTCATGAAAAACATCATGCTCGGAAAATTCCAGGGGATGATGTGGCCCACAACACCCATAGGCTCACGTAGGGTGTACCCATGCAAGTCACGTGACATTTTTAATGTTTCACCATGGATTTTATCCGCTGCTCCTGCGTAGTACCGTAAGTTATTTGCACCCGACGGAATTTCAGCCATCTTATTCCAAGTGTACAGTTTTCCGGCGTCGAATGAATCTAACGTTGATAATTCGTCCACGTGTTCGTCGACCAAATCAGCAAACTTCATCATTATTCTTCCCCTTGCCTGAATTTTTCACGAGTTTTGAAAGCATGAGTTTTAATCAGTTTATCTAGGGTAAAAGAAATACATTTTGGCTAGGACGGTTTTAAATTTAATTTATTCAATATTGCTTGTTTGAAATCGTTTTACAAAATAATAATAATAATAATAATAATAATAATAATAATAATAATAATAATTATTATTATTATTATTATTATTATTATTATTATTATTATTATTATTATTTTGCCTAAATAATAGGAATAAATATAATATTTGGACCTCAAACATAACCTTAAGGTTTTGGTTGGGATAAGGTTTTGGTTGAGATATTTTCATTTATCATAGGAACAAATATAATAGTTGGACCTCAACCATAACCTTAAGGTTTTGGTTGAGATGGTTCATCTATCATAGTATTAAAGTCAACGTGACTAAAGGAGGTCACAGGTTCGAATCCTCACAATCTCAATAACTCACGAAGTGAAAATTCAGCACATGGTATAATCTTTGGAGCCAGTTGCCCCTATGTTTAAACTCAGGTGATTTTACATAAGATGATATATGGAGCGATGAGTTGCCTCTAATTAAGTTTTACATTATTTGATGAGACGTATAACAGTCCAAAATATTGATGCCTAATTTATCTCATGCTTCTACTTCTAGATACTAAACCATGATCTTTCCTACTAGATGGTGGAGGATGATATAGACGAATGTGACAATCAATAAGACTATAACATGGACAAATCTAAACATACTTCGTATAAGGTAAAAAGTGCTAAAAGACATGCAAATGATGCAATCAATAATATAAACATATACAAAAATATAACACTATCACATGGTACATCCACTAAAAAAGTAGACTAAGTAAATGGATCAAGCGGATTGGGGTCAGAGTCGAGTCGAATACAGGTTGGGTCAGTTTGAATCGGATCACTTTCGAGTTTTGAAGAGTTCGGGTCGGGTCGAGCGACTCATTTCGGGTTCGGGTCAACTATTATCAAGTTATTTATGGATAATAATCAATTTGCAACAATAAACATTTCGGTTCAGGTCAAACTCGGGTTTTAAGTTCGGGTGTAGATCCGGTCGATTTTCCTAGTTCTATTAAAAGTCATCATTTTATGCTAAAAAGTGACTATTTTAAGTTAAAAAGTGAACTGTGGTTATTTTTTAACAAAATAATGGTTATTTTTAATTATAAAGTAATTACTTTTTATATATCACAGTATACGACAGTCACACACAATAACCACTACGGACTTAAATATATACTCCCTCCATTCAACTCCACTTTACATATATTCCATTTCCGTCCATTCAACTTCACTTTACAGGTTTCCTTATTTGGCTAAAAAAATGACAATTTTATCCTTATTGAAAATCTTTATTTACAAAAAATGCCACCCATACCCCACACTAACCCACCATAAAACTCCACCTTTATGTTTTTTTAATATTTTTAACCTATTCTTTTTCTTTTCCTATGTACTTTTAATATTTTTTTTAATCCGCTCCTTAATATCCGTGTAAAAACCAAAGTTGCAAAGTGGAGTTGAATGGAGGGAGTAATGCATAATTGACTAGAAATAATCAACATAGAAGTACAAGAGTAAAGGAATAGGACTTACAAAACCAGACAAACGAGGCCAAGGGCCATGGTCAAATGCTTCACGAGCAGCCTTGACAGCTAAATCAATGTCCTCTTTATCTCCTTCTTCTACTTTTGCTATTACTTCTCCATTTCTTGGGTCTATTGTCTCAAATGTCCTTCCTGCAACACGTTATTTGTACGACCTTACTTGAATAGGATTTGTCTGTAATCGTGGACAATACTACTTTTATGTCGAATACCTTACTTAAACAAGATTTGTCTACAGACTCATATATACTCCGTATGAATTAAACGAAGAGTGTTTTGAAATCGAGTTACATGATTATAGACTTTATAGTGTTATTGTGTTAAGCTTAACATTGAACTTATCATTATATAACTCCCTAATTTTATTCCATTAATCCAACTTTGAAATTCATAATCATGGTTGATTGACATTTACATACACAATATTAAATTTAAAAATGCTTCTTTTTTTATTTGAGTTTTGCCTAAAATTACTCATTCGGGATTAATCTCGTTCAAAATACTAAAGACGAGTTAGTGGAAAACCCCCTCCTAAATCAAGACGCTATTGGATGTTACTCAGCTTGAACTCCTTGAGGGTATGTTTGGATTGAGAGAATTGGGGGGAAAGGGAGGGGAGGGAAAGGGAGGGAGTCAATTTCCTTTGTTTGGTTACAATATATGGAAGGAGGGAAATGGAAGGGGAGGGGAATGGGAGGATTTAATTTCTCTCTTTTAGACTAAACTAAAATCTTTCCATCATTGGCAAGATTTGGAAGGAAAACTTTTTTTGACTCTCATTTCATCAATATCCTCCATCCATTCTACCATCTCCCTCTTCCTCCCTTCCATCTCCCTTTCATCATATTTGCTATCCAAACAACCATAATTCATTTTCCCTCCCCTCCCCTCCCCTACCTTTCCCTCCCCTCACTCCCCCTCCCCTTCCTTTCCCTCCTAAAATGGTAACCAAACACACCCTGAGAGTTAAACTGTTTTTTGGTATAACGAAACGCGCGTTTACTCACATTATAATAACGAAAATACGGGATTCAAACCTAAGGGGCTAAGACCTATTATCTGTAATACGGTATGAGAGTTGAACGTATTAAAATTGTACTGTAAGTTGTATTACAAGTCAATGCCTACTCCAGTAATTGAGGCTTATTTAAATGACAATAGTGGACTTATGCCGTAGTATCCAAGTTGGACGTAGATCTAAAGGACCAAAATATTAATATTATTAGTCACCGTTTTTATTCGTTCCAGTTGCTAAAAAGTTGGGAATTTATTAACCAATCAACATCTTAGTCCCTACTAAAGCAATAGTTAACAAAAAAAAAAAAACAACTAGGAATTAATATTGACTTTAAAATATCTCAATGTCTTCCAGTCTTCCACTCCCAATTTGGTGGAAAAAATACAAACATATTTCTTCACTCGACGGCACTATTCCGTCACAAGCTTATGACCTCTTACAAAAAGTAAGTGAGAGGGCAAATGAGAGGGGGCTCTGAAAGATCACAAGCTTGTGACCGTCTTCAATGAGACTTGTTGTTCTTCACTTAACATTTTTTTTTGATATATATTTTACTTTGATTATTTGTTAAACTTTGATTAGTACTTTAACGGTTGCAATTTTGAATAGAAAAACATAAGAAATGTGATTCAAAGACTTGACCTTTAAAAATTTAGGATACTAATTGTCAAGGGATTGATAAGTATTTGAACACGATAATAGAAAAGTACTCTGTAGTTGGTTTAAATGAAACTGGAAATTTTTGTACCATTTTTTAAATATATGAAGAGGAAAAATTAATGAAATTTAATATCAACTAACCATACAAGATTACAAACATGAAGATACAAAATATATTAATTGATGATACTGGTATTTGTATACAAGTATACAACCTTTAAAAAGGATTAAATTATCGATTTAAATGATTAAATTATCGAGTGATGGAACTCATAATCTGAATTAAAATCAATCAATAAAGAAAAAAAATGTCTTATAACTCCATTATGGAAGAGAAAAAAAAAACTTTATTCTTTCCTCATTATACAAGCCACCATTCATATATTAAAGTACCTATTTATATCATCTTTATCTTTATTATGATTCTTAGTTTCACGTGCTTTATTGCATCAAATAAATCAAGTTCTTCTCTATCAACTTCCTCAATTTTGAAAGAGAAAAGAAACATACAATACCAAAATCAAAAAAGAAAAATTGTCAAGTTTCCCCAGTAATTAGCACTACAAAAATAATAAGAAAATTTCATGAGGTAATATTTTCGTATATAAAAGACGGTCTTATATAAGAGTTTGTATTTAAAGTAAAGGAAAAAAAAAAAAAAAAAAAAGGAACTCGAATAACATACCGGAGAGAGCGTCGACAAATTCGCCATTGATAAAGAGCTTTGTAAACTTGACTTGTGGTGTTTTAATGGAAGAAGGAGTATTAGCTAAGTTTCCATTAGTTGAATTCGCCATTTTTTTACGTGTTTTTCTTTTATTTACTCTGTTTTTTTTTTTTTATGCACTCACTATTGTGTTATGTGTATAAGTGTTTGTGCAATGTATTTTTTGCACCCTTTTATTAAGCAATAAAGTCTACTATTTTGTTTGGTTAATACGTTAACATCATCCTTCCCTTGCTCCCCTAATAACGTGACCGGCTTTTCAACCGCGCAATGCCAAATATATCCATTATTGAAAGACATTGGGGCTAAACAAATTGGGAAAATATCCGTGACTAGTTTGTTCATGGCCCGCCCGAACCGGTTCTGAACATATTGAAAATTCTCTCTCAAAAGATTCCGTAGATTTAATAAGTCTGGCTTAAAACTAAACTTTTGATATTTTCTACTACAGTGTTAATAAAGTCAAAGTTTTTGGCATTTTCTAGACAACTTGATTGGCATGTGATTTGTTTTGAATTTAACTCACGACTAGTGTCGGTCTTAAATAAGAAGTTGTGCAGTAGATTTGTGTTTCGCAACTTTTTCTAACCGTTGTTTCATATTCATATGATTAGATGAATACATACACTGAATTCTTGAAGGTGTGTCTATTTAAAACACGTTAATAATTTAAATATGGTTTGTTACGAAATATAATCCCATGAAAAATTATAAAAGGAAAATTTAACATTTCAATTTCTCATGAAATTCTTTCTTCAATGTGTTTGTTTTTGGATACTTTTTGTTTGTCCAGCGAGCACGCGTTAGAAAATATGATATCGTATATTAATATGTAAATTGAAATTCGTATTGATTACAATGATTAGGTTCGAGTTGTTTATGACATTCTCTTTTAATAGAGCTAGTTTGATAGCTTGCGTTGATGAGAGTATCTCTTACCAACAGTTTGGCAATCTACAAACAGCTAATTTGACTAGCTTGTAAAAACTAAATATTGACATTGCATTTTCAAAATTTATGAAAACTTTACTAACTTTTACCACAGTTAGTCTGATTGTCTATGGTTCACAAAATCTACGTTAAAGCATCGATACATGTCCGATGCAAGTTTGTATTTGATCAACTCAATATGCAAGTAATATTGTTTATGTCATCTAATTTAGCTGGTAAAACCACATGGGATGATATTCACAATCTAATTTGAACCCGACAACATAAATAAGTCTTATGGACCACTATTTAAGAAAGAAAAAACCAAAATGATATACAGATATACTGACTATAGAGTATTCATTCTAGAAGGAACCCATCCCCGAAGGGTTGTCTCAATTTACTCCAAGAAAATAGATGGACCCATTTCTCATGAAGTGCTCACATTTTGTTGAATGTGTGGTTTAAATAAAAGTCTTACAAAAAAGTAAATTAAAAGTTTATTTCGGTTATAATTAATACTCGGAAGTCGGATCGTATTTATTTATGTTTGAAATTCTTCTCATAAAAATGTCAATTAGATAACTATTGACTGGGAATTTGGAACATAAGAAATAAGTGTGTACCATTAGACAGAAAGGCTCGTATTTATCAGCGGACTCTGAAAGTTAGTTGTGACGGTGAAGCTGGTGCAATCGCTCGTTATCAATATTCCGTTTTACTCGATTCTATTTTAGGTTTATTAGTTTGTATTCCTCATTTCCTCATACCGTTTTAGCTACTAGTAATGGATGTATTAAGGGCTCCGAGAGTCCGAACCTTATGTAATACAGTACATCTTTTCACCTCTGACAACAAAAAAAAAAAAAAAAAAAAAAAAAATTATTCAGTCGTCTTTCGACAAAATTGCCCTTGTTCCACGTTTGTATTCATGACCAAACAGAAAAATTCTTGGATACACTGGGTATACAATATTATCGTACACCCTAACCAATGATAAACCTTTAATCATATTCCACATATATTTTGGTTCATTATTTATGGAGAGTTTGAGTAATTCTAATGATTTTATTGGTTAGGGTGTACTATGACGTGGTACACCCGATGTACCCAAGAATTTTTCGACCAGATATAGGCTCATTTTATTTGGTCTAGCTTTCCTCTTGGTGACATTGCAATGAGGGGTTATACTCTATCTCCCAATCATTGTTTTTCTTTGATAAAACACCTCTACAAAGAATACGTAAAATGATTGGAACGAATTGATAACGACTTGAACTATAGGGTTTGAAATTTTTAGATTGACATTTGAGTTATATCGCTAACTCAAAGAATACGTCCTATTTTATTTCAATACTAATAGATTCCTACCCAACTCGAATTCACTAGTTTAAAAAAAAGGCTAATTATTATATATATTATGTGCTTTAAATATCGGGTCTAACGCTAAGTCTCTAACCAGTGGTGAAGCCACATTTGAAGGTAATGGAGTCTTAAGACACCACTTAAAACGATATTTAATTTTCCATAGCTAATGTTTTAAGGTAAATGACCAAGATTCAAGACTTGATAAAGCGAGTTTTTCATTTTCGACAACACTTAGTTTTTGAGCTAGCGACGCCACTCGGTCTAACGAGCCGTGATTAGGGCAATTTTAGTCATCGGAAATTGATTGACATCCACGGTTTAGTAAGGCGGGAACCGATTTTTTATTTTTTTTAGACGATGGGAAATTGGTTGTTAATTACTCCACATATTTTATGGTAATTACATCAAATCATGAAGTGTATGTAGTGAGAGTTTTGGCTCGTTTCATGGGTTGCAAGTTGGGAACATGCATGAAGTACTCGTGATGAAACATATTGACAAAAAAGCCACATAATATTCGGATACAAATTCGCTGTGCTGTCATTGTTTGAATTCAGTAATTTCTCAATAAAATAAAGCACCTTAAAACAAAAACGTAATAATAATAATAACAACGATGATAATAATAACAACGATACCGACGACGATGATAATATTAATTGGTCATTTGGGTTGCGGAATTTTGACTTTGTTATCTAGTAGACAAATACTACGTATAGAGGAGTAGCTAATTGCTAGCGAACCTTCAAAATAATGAATTAATGATTTGTATTTGTTTACACAACCTTAGCTAGTTCGTCTAGTTGCATTCTTGTCTAGTTTTATTGGATAGAGAAATGAAAGGTCCTTATAATAATGATGAAGGTGTTGCTATCCTAGGCTTTTTAATTACAGCAAGTCTATTGAAAACGTGCATATCCGTCACAAGTTGAATATGGGTTAAGTGATATTCAAGTGGGTAGATAAGACAAAAGCAAAATGTATAGGGAGTAACTAGGGATGGCAATGGACCGGATCTGGATAGGGTCCGATAGGATCCAGATCCATATCCGCCACACCAACGTTGGATCCATATCCGACCTATATCCGGTGGATCCAAATTTTCCAGATCCATATCCAGATTCATTTTCAAATAAGTGGATCCATATCCAACCCATATCCATAGGGTCCGAAAAATTAGGATTCATATCCTACCCATCAAGGTCCGGATCCGCGGATCTAGATAGGGTCCAGGATTCGTTGCCATCTCTAGGAGTAACACTCTGCTTTGGTCTTATCTAACCACTTGGATATTATTTGACCCGTCTTCAACTTGTGACGGATGTACCCTTTCAATGAAAATTTGTGTTTTAATTAATAATAATGTAGTCCAATAATTTTATTTGGGTTGACAAAGGGTTGCTTGCTCTGCCAATCAATGGGTTCCTCACCCTATTATATGAGAGATCTCTCAATAACGCTATTGAGTTGAGAGACCGTCTCTTTGGAGTTTTTGTGAGACAGAAATTACTCTGTCGTCTTTCGACAAAATTGCTCTGCCAATCAATGGGATAAGATATATCTCGTTTATTTTATTTCTACTGTTAAATTTAGAAATCAAAATTTCAACCTCGCGTTTATCTAAGAAAATGAGTCTTTGCAATAGATATGTATTGCGTGCAAGACTAGAAAACTCATTAATAGTGAAATTTCTAAGGGAGAATTTGTTTTCCCAAATTTAACTATCTAATTCGAGCGTGGATACAATTGGAAAGTATAAATAAAAAATTAATCAATTACATGATTCCATTAGTTCTTTTTCTAAAAAGGAAAAAATGAATCAAATTGTAGTGAAACAAATAATACAAAGTATTCATGTATTCAAACGGTTCAATCTCATTCGAAGCCATCTAAAAAGAGATCAATTAAGTATTCGTTCTGTTTCTAAGACTAATTACACTAAATAAAACGGTTATTAATTACTGTATTATATTGAAGTCTCGAGAATATGTCTCGTCTTAAATGACAAGGGCCATAGCATTCAAGAAGCTCACCAAAGAAAATTGCATGCTCAATTTCTATTTATTGTTAGAACTAAACTTTCCGCTTTCGTATAGTTTGTTGGACTTCCTTGATCAACTAACTAATGAAAATAAATTATTTTCTATAGTTTTTCAAACAACTACTTCGTATAATTGATTCGATGTTACGGTGATCTTTTAATAGAGTGATAGACTGATAGGTATAACATATACTCCCCCCGTATCACACCAATGGTAACACTTACCTAATACTGTCGTACCACACCAATGGTAACATTCCTTATTTGGCCCACAACATTACCAAATTATCCTTATGCCCATTTGATATTTATATAAAATGTCACTGCATACCCCACCTACCAACTCACAATTAAACCCACAATTATATACCCCACATATTTTCTTCCCTCTTTACCCCTTCTTTTACCCTCTTTTCTTAAAAATTCCATTTTTTACCACGTTACCATTTGTATGGTATGGAGGGAGTATGAGAAATATCACAATTTTGAGTAATTAACTTGAGTAACGACCATGACAATGACCACCTCACAAATATCACAATAATAAAAGCAATAATGTGCATGAAACGGGTAGGTACGAATGTACGATATGAGTTATTACTTCTTATAGTGGTTACTAGGATGTTATTGCTAGTATGATGAAGTCATGTACAGTTACAAACTTACAATTATAGATTATTAGGTAATTATCACAATAAATCGATAACGGGTCTTCTACGGCAACACCGTCATTTAAAGTGGCCATTCTATATAAGCGTATGCTCACATATTGGTATGTACAAATATTATAGGAAAATTCTACGGCGTAAGTTTTTTGGTTTTCTATGTTTTTTTTTTTTTTTTTTTTTTTTTTTTTTGGCAGCTGTAAAAAGAGTTTTACCTAACTATCCATAGCCTTACATGCGAGACTATGGGCAACATGGTTAAAACGCCTAGGAACATAACTTAAAGCTAAACAATGGAAAGAAGTAAAACAATCACTAATCTCCTCTAAGATAGCCTTTAGAAGATGATGTCGTCGCTCCATTCCTGCAACCTGCAAAATCAGTGATAAACAATCGGATGAAATCTCCAAGTGACGCAATCCCCTTTCACGAGCCCATAGGAGCACCAAGAGCACACCAAGACCTTCGGCTTGCAAAGCAGATTCCGCCTTAATTTTCCTTTCCATGCGATGGAAGATTTGGCCGTTTTCGGACATAACAACAATCCACCCAACACCGCCCTTACTGTCAAAACCTTTCCAACCCGCGTCAACCATCGCCCGCACATAACCACAATCACCAATCCTTCCCACAACACAAAAATGATTACTATTACGAATCCAGTTAGCAGTATCCCTCGCAAATGGTGGTGGAGTTCCATCTATGGCACAAGCATCCTTTTTCAACTTAGCAATAGCTTGAAACCCAGTACTTACAAGTTTTGACCAATGGTTATAAAACATCAGAGGATGAAAATCCACACCTTGAAAATGAATTTGATTGCGAGTACTCCAAATGCACCAAAGTGTGGCAAGAAAACGGATCTGTTGTTCCTCGCGACACTCGGACCTTTCCAAATATGTCAACCAATCAATAATCCAGGTGTCAAGTTATTGCAAAAAGGACGCCTGATTCGTCCGAATACCAAGCTCAGAACAAGCCCATAATCTTCGGGACACAGGACAGTCCCTAAAAAGGTGCCCCATTGTTTGCAAAGCCGTCCCTCCCCCCTGACAAAACTTACAACTTGAATCAATCCCAATATTCCGTTTCACAAAATTAATACCCACAGAAAGGTTTTCTATGTTATACTCCTCATTTTCTTATTTTCTTGTATTCTAGAGTGTATCCCTAAACTTCTTACTTGTTTCTCCATCATGACCTCGTTTAACTCTCCATTAACCTTATTACTATCAAACAACCATACTTTGGCCTTTATTCTAAATCATTGATGTTGTATCGACATCCTATATGAGAAGCATCACAAATTACTTTTAATAAGCACAAACTACCATTAAAAATATTTGTTATGATTCAATTCATAACAAGATAATGGGGATTAGCTAGCGTAATTTTTAGTTAGATTCGTATACTATTTGATGGGTTAATGAGTAATTTTACGAACTAATAAGTAAATGAGTAAGTTATCATGTAATTTGAATGGGAAATAGACGCTTTAATAGGTCAATTAATAAATAAGTTAGCATCACCAACATAATCACCCGTGTCTTCTCTCCCCCTTCTCTCTAAAAAACAAAACCCTATATTCTCCCCTTTTGTCGTCGCCGTTCTCCTCCTTCCTCCCACCGCTACCCATCAACCCCTACCATGTCGCCGGGGATGGGGTCTCTCAAGACCTTTCTCCGGCGACCCGTCTCCTCTCTTCCGATTAACCCTCCTCCCCTTTCTTACCCACACCCAGTTCTGGATCGTACGGATCTGCCCGTTCCTCTCGGTCTGCGTGGTGTATGTGGGTTGTTCGGGTCTTATCAGACGAGTTTGTTGAAGTGGTGTGGCAGGGTGGTGTTTGGATCTGGCGGTGTTGTGGGTTGGTAGGGAGGCGGTGGCTTCCGTTTTCTTCCTGTGTTCTGCTTTGTTTCCTTTATGTTTTTGTTTAATTTCCGCTTTCGTTATTGTTTCGTCTCTCTTTCTGAGGGCTCTGTCCCCGTCTATCGGTGGTGTCCTTCTCTCGCCATGAGCTTTCGTTTTACGGTTCGTTTGCGCTTTTCTAATAAGTCAGCAGAAGATCAGCGTTGTTATAGATCGTTATATGGTTTTACATATTTTGTCCGATTCATGCCTACAATCAATCACGTCAGAAGAAATGGATACTCGTCAAGGAAGATTCGGAGACCCTCTTATGGATGAAAGCCTTTTGCGGCGAATCGATGATAGAGACTCTGTTGCAGTGTTTCATTCTTTGAACAAGAATTTATTTCCTATGGTTGTAATCGATTTGTATCCGATTGAGCTTGGCATATGTTGTAGATGTCGTATGACTTTTTATTAATGATAATGATCTTTTCTCAAAAAAATAAAAATAAATAAGTTAGCAAAAACAATAAATAAAGTCATGATATAGACTAATGTATAGAGTTCAGGGGTATACTATAAAAATTCAAAAATGTAGGGGTACAACATAGAAAACCGAAAAACTCAAGGATACATCATAGAATATCCCAATATTATAAATCTGTCACTGGAAATGATGGATCATCCTGAATTATCCAAGTGACTAAGTCAAAATTTTGATCCTACGTAAACACCATTTTGTTAAATTGTTTGTTTCCGAACCAATTAATAATAATTATTCAAAATAAAAAAGCTTAATGTGACTTTATAGTAACCCGGTAATAACAACTAGATCTAGAAAAACATGAACTCAAACAGATCTAAATGAGGATGGTCTTCCACTTTTAAGTAGACCTGACAAAATTGACTTAAACCAAATAATTTGGCTCGTACTCGACTCGACACCAAACTTAACATGCACGGTGCACATGAATTAATCTGCCCCAACCTAAATTCTGTTAAAACCCAAAAATTACACACCTAAACAGCTAAACAGACCGATATAAACCCGACCCGGTTGACGGTTTGCCAAGTCCACCGTTCTAACTTTTAAGTGACATGGAATTCACCATTTAGGACAAAATACAAAAATCAAATGTTGAAGCTTTCGAACATTCCGCGATTCCTAATTACGCGATCATCAACCAACACTTCTCCCTTCTCTCTCCACCACGTGGCGGCCTTCCATTCGTCGATTCCTCGCCGGAGCTTCGCAACAATGGCGTCTGCCGCCATTGCTGACGCCGGTGAGTTCGTCAAAGGCACAGTTCATCCCAATGGCATCGCCGTCATCACTCGATCGTCCTAAAGCTCTCAATGCCATGAATTTAGGTATTTTCTTCACTCAATTTTTCTTTTATTAAATTAATTAGTTGATTTGATGTTACATTTGCGTAGTAAAGTCTCTCTTACGACCGCAAAAGACGTATCTCTAAGACTCTAACACTAACTAATGATTTTTACTAACTGATACAGTATACAAGTTGATTTAGATCCGTTTCACGCTTAGAACCGTCTTAAATAAGAATTTGTATAGATTGCGAGACTAGACTGCTGTTTTTATCGTCTATTAATTTTAAAAAGTTGCAATACTACCGAATTACTGAAATGAATGAGTGATCGATGTTACTTTTATCATCGTCAATTATAGTTTAATTTTTCAGGTACATTGATACAATGAATGCTTTGATATGATTGTTCGTCAGTTTAATAAAGCGAGCTTTTGTAAGTTGAATTGGAAACTTGTATGCTAATTGCTTTGATTGGGAGAATGAAAAAAATCTGTGAATTTTACGATTATCGTAGATAGAGCCAAAGAGGTAGAGTTATTGGTTACACAACGTAAAGCAAAGCAATGGCTGTAGGAATGTAGGATGAGAATTGAAGGCGAGATTTTTCGTAATTTCGTAATGTAGGATGAATTCATTGATTGAGCATTCTGGTGGTGTTTGATGGTGAGATGCCTACTTCTATAATTTTGTAGACCTAGAAGAGTTGTTTTTTAGCGACAGAAAGATAGTTATCTTTAGCGACTCTGGAAACATGTCTTTGTTTTCAGTTTTCCAAATTTGAATTTTGTAATTAATAACTTAATACCAATCACTAATGACGGATGCTGCTGACCAAGAGTCGACAATAGTTATTTTAGCATTGACTCCAACATTCTATTACGAGGGAATGAGGGACGGTGAACTTGAAGGTAACATGCCTTTCTTGCGGAGGAATCAGAAGTACACTCTTCATACATTATGAGAAAGAATGTCTTGACTAGAAATGTAATACTAATGAAGCAACACTAATATCGTTTCGCTGTTTCAGTTCAAGCCCAAAGTTATTTACTTCAGGATTATATATGTGCAATGTACATAGTCGTATTCTCTCCTTGCTGATTGTAAGTGTGTAGTTGTCTAGTTCATTTGACAATTAAGCAGTGTTACTTGTATGTGGGAATATTCGCTAAGACTGGCTAGTAATTTGAATACCTAGGAGAAGCAGGCATTCATTTAATATTAGCGATGGATCAATAATATCAATAAGTTTATAGATGCGATAGAAAGAAAATGTAGATATGTAACAAGAAATGCAGAGATTTGGGGAAAGTATTTGCAGGCATGATTCTCTGTATTTTCAGTCATCAAAAAATGTACATTAATTACTCATACAGTCAGTGCGTTAGCTTAGCTTCGATGAGAAACTTTCAAACAAACTTATAAGTTGTTACTACCTCCTAAATGGCTAAATTCGAGGATTGCAACTGTACGTATTAAAAGTTTACCAACTCCTCTGTTAGCTAGGATGACTTAATTACACAAGTAAATAGGCTAAGTTCACTAAGCTGCAGCTGTGATTGTGTGCCTTCGAGGTAAAGCTTATACGCAAGTCTTTAGATTAAGTGGTAGTGACGGACCCAGAAATTCCAATTTTGGGGACGAGATTATCACCTAAGTTCCGGAAAGAAAAACTGAAAACAAAAGATAATTTGCCAAATAAAACATCCAAAAATATGTATTAATCCTTGAACCTGAGGCTCGCATACACCTAACGTCCCAACCTAATGCCTTTTCCACTTTACCTTCTACTAAACCACACATTGGGAAGGTACTTGGCAGAATTGTATTTGTAATAGCTAAAATACAACAGCAAAACAAGTATAATAAAAAGAGTTTCTAGAAGACCAAAACTAGTTCCTACCGATGACCTCACACTCCAAACTTAGTACTTTATTTTTGTTGTCTTATTATGAGATGTAATGGAAGGTTTTTGTCTTTGTTTTAATGCACCTTCATCCAATTTGATTGCAGATATGGACACAAAGTACAAAAGCTTTCTTGACCAGTGGGAAGATGATCCAAGGGTGAAATGTGTTCTAATTGACAGTAGTTCATCTCGTGCTTTCTGTGCTGGTAAAAACTGAAAACAATTTCTGATGTAACTAATCTTGATTTTGAACTTTCTTGGTCAATAGGAGCTCAATCTTCTTATATGTAGTCGTTGTTGCGTTAGGTCCTAGTCATAGATCAGCAACTCATAAGATTTTAAGTTGACTTAAATGTGCAAGATGCAAGAATGGATATTTTAGTGCTTGTCCCCAAAATTTGAAAGGCCAAAAGCACACATCTTGTCCTGAAGGTTTTTATTGCTATCATATTTCCGAAATTATTACCTCAGCTATGTCAGGAGTCAGGACAATACGAACTTAGGAGTTAGGAAAGAGACCTGGTTGATCATTACTGCTTATAGGTTCTATGTTTGTATATGGTCTTCTCTGGTTTTATCTAGTGTATGGAGATTGTCCATTTCATTCAATTGATAACCTGAATAATAAGTTAATCTGCAGGTGGTGACGTGAAGCATATCGTTGTCCATAACACATTGCCGGATGTGATCAAGGTCTTGTGTGATTTCAGTTCAAGTTTTATATGTTGAGTGATGTTGTAGAGAGCAGGTGCTAACTACGATTTTCCCAAAAGTATTGAAGTACATGTTTATTGTTCAATGTTACATTTGATGCACGTATTTTTTTCCTTCAACTTGTAGAATCTCTTAAACCACTGATATACTTGCTTCTGATGTTATAAGGTATACCTCATAAGGCTGATGTCCTGGCTTGTAAGTTGTCTCTGGTCTATAAATGTTACTCCATATTAGCTCCGCGCCTCCGCTTAAACAAAAAGTTGTGTGATAATCTGTCACTAAGATTATGTCAATCAGTCAATTAAGTAATGTACTATGGTGTGCAGAATTTTGTTTCTGTTTATTTTAAACTCGTAGATTGCTAGATGTTTGTGGCTTTTTACCAATTGGATTGCTTCAGAGTGATAGGTCTTCGTGAGTATATTGTTTCTGCTGCCAATAATATTTGCAAAAAGAACATCACCCCAATGCCTCAAGTCGCAAATGGTGGGGTGAGGGGTGGGGAGGATGTACGCAGCCTTTCCCCGTGTTAACAACATAGAGTGTATCTAGATGACCATAATGAAAATTGCGTTGTAATTTGCAAAGAAAGACTGCTGCCTTACAGTAAAAAGCAGCGCAATCATTTTGATATTCAATTGGAAGATTTTTTTAACCGGCAACCTCCAATGTTCATTGGTCAATACTTTCGAGTTTAGCTGATCTATTCATGCAGGTGGGACTTGATGGATGGTATAACCATGGGTTTAATATGCAAGATCGCTGAATACAAAAAGCCATATATAAGCTTGATGGATGGTATAACCATGGGTTTTGGTATTGGATTATCTGGCCATGGTCGGTATCGCATCGTGACAGAGGTAATAGAGCTTCTGTAATTATTATGCACCTTATAATTATTATGGAAGTCGAATTCTGATGTTTCTTTGCACAATTTTTTTTTTTTGTTTCAGAGAACTCTTCTTGCAATGCCAGAAAATGCTATTGGTTTGTTCCCTGATGTGGGATTTTCATACATAGCTGCAAACAGTCCCGGAGAAGGATCAGTGGGTACGTGAGTATGTATACTTTTTCACCAGCATCATTCCTCGACCACCCTTTTCTGTTATGCAAAATTATAATTGATGCCAAAGACTAGGAAAATTTTATTTCTCACTTCTAATCACATCTGTGAATATTTTACGGTTATGCAACAAAGCTCTTAAATGAGTAGTTGATGTGATTGTTAAGAAAGGTAGGAGATGCCTCAGAGAATTAGAGGTGGCACATAAATAAGGAGGAATAAAGACGTTGCAAGTTAGTTTTTTTAATCTCCTGCAAGACTTCGGAGATGTTGGCTAGTACGGGATACATTGGTGGACCTTAGAAGGGCACGGCAGTGGTCTCCCTCCTGCCTCTGAGTTTTAAGTTTTGTATTCATCGTGCTGAATAAACAATTAAGATTGTGTTCGGACATTACTATAGGGGAATTTTGTAATCATTGTTTTTCTTTGATAAAACACCTCTACAAAGAATACGTAAAATGATTGGAACGAATTGATAACGACTTGAACTATAGGGTTTGAAATTTTTAGATTGACATTTGAGTTATATCGCTAACTCAAAGAATACGTCCTATTTTATTTCAATACTAATAGATTCCTACCCAACTCGAATTCACTAGTTTAAAAAAAAGGCTAATTATTATATATATTATGTGCTTTAAATATCGGGTCTAACGCTAAGTCTCTAACCAGTGGTGAAGCCACATTTGAAGGTAATGGAGTCTTAAGACACCACTTAAAACGATATTTAATTTTCCATAGCTAATGTTGTAAGGTAAATGACCAAGATTCAAGACTTGATAAAGCGAGTTTTTCATTTTCGACAACACTTAGTTTTTGAGCTAGCGACGCCACTCGGTCTAACGAACCGTGATTAGGGCAATTTTAGTCATCGGAAATTGATTGACATCCACGGTTTAGTAAGGCGGGAACCGATTTTTTATTTTTTTTTAGACAATGGGAAATTGGTTGTTAATTACTCCACATATTTTATGGTATTTAGATCAAATCATGAAGTGTATGCAGTGAGAGTTTAGGCTCGTTTCATGGGTTGCAAGTTGGGAACATGCATGATGTACTCGTGATGAAACATATTGACAAAAAAGCCACATAATATTCGGATACAAATTCGCTGTGCCCTTATTGTTTGAATTCAGTAATTTCTCAATAAAATAAAGCACCTTAAAACAAAAACGTAATAATAATAATAATAACAATGATAATAATAACAACGATATATACTCGTGTTTGAATTCACTTGTGATGAATATAACCGTCTTCAATGAGATTTGCTGGTTTTAATTTGTTGGTTAGCCATATACTGATTTTAATTTTAATGTAACTAGTTTTAACCCCGTGCAAAATTGCACGACATTGAATATTCAACAATTTAATTAAATGTATAAACATAGAAAATAAAGTTTTGCATAATTATGATTTGTAATACTATTAAATATTAGTGTAATTATAAAATATATAAATTATCTAATCAATTATGTATATCATGTTTTGTTAAACATAAATATCAAAAAATTTAATGAGTACTTTTCGGATTTATTACACTTTATTACCAACAACCTTCCTATATATGAATAATTGAATATCTTGGTCCATTTTTAAGGTATCGTTTCACTTCGGTATTTAAAATCGTTTTAATCTTTATTATCGATTTAAATTTTAAATTTTTGTAAAAGAAATTCGGACTTCGATTTTAAAATCTGTAAGGACCTTGCCTTTTGCATTATATTTCACTCCCCCGTTGTTTTTCACTTTTCCTTTTCTATACGTTCGCATTTTGAGGTGTGCGTCAACCCATGGACGGTTCTAAACGATGATTCATGTCAGTCGACCCCAAGTCGGGTTTGATTTGGGTCACTGATTGTCAGATCAAGTCGGGTTACGGGTCGTCGTCGGGCCGGGTCCGACCGTCTTGGTTTGCAATATTCTCTGATTCTATCGGATCGGGTTTACTCGAGTTCAGACCGTGTTACTCAGTTGGGCTCAGACTTCCCAACTCTAAATCAAAGTATTATATTGTCCAGTTATCAACCGGGGCAAAGAAAACTATCCAACAATTAATATAAAGATCACAAATTGAACAAACTTCAAATATATGAAGTCGAATTAACCACAACATTCCTCACCGTAATTATTTTATGCTACATTAAAATGTATCACTGGAAAACATAACCGGCGAAATTGGGCTAACCGTAGATAAAAAAGAAGCATCCCATTAATGAATGTATTATAAATGTATAAATAAATTTAGCTTACCTAATGTTTTAGGCAAATTCTTGTTTGTGACGGAGGTATCCGTCACAAGATTGTGACGGATACCGTTTCCTCTCACAAAATACCCATTTAGGAGTGAGTGGGAAGCACATGGAGGGTGCCCCACCTTGTCCCCTCTCTCCCTTTTGTGAGAGGTCACAAGCTTGTGACGGTGATGGTATCAATTAATACCTCGCAAGTGCACGATTTTATCGTTGTACACTTTAGAGGGTCGATCCCACAAGGAGTAGGTGGAGTACTAATCGTTCTAATTCACGAGCTTAGCTAAGTCGATAAAAAACAAAGAGGGTGGTAACGAACTAGCACTAAACTAACAAATTTAAAGGCTATAAACTAGAAAAGATAAGAACAAGCTAAAAGATAAAGGATAGATCAAATAAAGAGAAGGACTAGAACTCGGTTCTCCCACGAATATAAGTAATTCCACATACTAATCGTCTCGGCTAATCAAAAGGGGTAGAATGGTAAGGGGGAGATGACTCTAATTCGCCTAGAACCTCCCTTCCGGGTTCGCAAAAGGACACTAGCTACTCCAACTAACCCCCCTCCCGGGTTCGAAAGTTGATATTCCTAACTCAAAACCCAACAACCACGAAAACATGCATTTTTCCAAGGAGGTCAAGAATTTGGTCAAGATCATTAAGTACTCATCGTATTCCGGGTCATCCCACTCCTCCTTCCGGAGGTCGATTTCAAACGCTAGCCTAGAGGCACCCTCTCTCGGTTCTCCCTTCCGGTCTCAACCTTAGTTGGTGACAAGGTCAAATTTCGGGTATCCAATTTACAACCTAACCAACTTCCGTTGGTGGACAAGGGTCACAAGTCGACACTACCCAAAAGCCAAACCTTAAACATGCAAATTCCTCTAAACTACCCTCACCAATTTTCCCCACAAATTAGCCTTAATGATAATTAGTTAGTGAAATTACCCATATCGGGTCAAACCGAGTCCTAGAAGGAGACTACTCACTAATCATGTTTCTAAAGGCAAAATAAACAATAAAGATGGAGTCTTTTAGCATAAACATGGTGGGAGGATGAATTTTACTTCTAAACATGCAACAATCCAACAATAATTATGAAGAAAAGATGGTTTAATCTAGTAACAAGGCTGAACAAACTAAAAGACACAATCTTTAACACAATCCACTCAAAAATTGAATCTTTGAGTACAAATAACAAAAGATGAACAAAGGAAAGAGAATTAATGAGAAGATGAACAATGAAAAGATGAACAATGGTGAAAACAACAACAATCAAAATCAAAGATGCAAATTTAACAACAACAATCAAACAAACTTGAAGGAAAAGCAAATGTAAACAAATGAAAATAAGGAGAGAAATAATACCAACTCAATAGCAAGAAATGAATTAGGATAGAAAAATAAAGAAGGAGGAACCTTCAATCTTCTTACAACCCAATTTCAATTACTAATTAATTGAAGAACTAGTCTAATTAAGGAATGATTAACAAAATGATTAACAAAGTTTGAAACTTGGAAAAGGAAATATTCTCAGATCTAGGGTTGTGTGTACAAAGGGTTTAAGGAGGGGGTATTTATAAGCTTGTATAAGATTAAGAAGAAAAGATGAGTAAAGAGAAGAAAAGCCCAAAATCCGCTGCTGTTGCGTTCTGCCGGTTGACCGGCTGCCGGTCCTCCTACCGGCAGAACCGTCAAATTAAACAAAATATCTGGCAAGTGTGTTCTGCCGGTGGACCGGCTGCCGGCCTGCCGGCAGAACACTACCTTCAGGTCTTTTTCTTCTTTCTTGAGATGTGTTCTACCGGTTGACCGGCTGCCGGTGCTCCTCCTGGCAGCGAGGTTAACCTTCTTTTTCCTCTTTAATTCCAATTCATTCTTCCTGTTGTGTCCTACAGGTGGGCCGGCTGCCGGTGGGTCGGTTGCCGGTCTGCCGGCAGGACACAACACTCAGTGACTTCTTCAACTTCTTTGGCTCGGCTGAGGAGGTGTTCTGCCGGTGGACCGGCTACCGGCCTGCCGGCAGAACACTACATTCAGCATTTCTTCACCTCTTCTTCATGTAAAGGCAATGGGATGCCTTTCTTGCCCCAATTCCTCTATTCTCGGATCGGTTCCTGCAAAAGGATACACAAAATCACAAGTACGGGGATTGGGCAGAAAAAGCAAGGAAAGGCACACAAAACCGACTTGATATGAGTCGGAATGCGTAAAGAAAGAGGGAAATTCGGCGCAAATTAATCGTATATCAAACCTCCCCACACTTAAACCTTACCCGTCCCCGAGTAAGTCCCAAAACCAATGTACAAGTCACTATTATGATAGATATGGAGAGTGAGTGCACAATATAGCATCACTCAACTAAACTACTACCTAAGCCGATCGAGTATTAGCGCACTCAACGCCTCTTCAACTCGCAATTTGACACTCATGAGGGAAGAGTGCCCTATTGCAAGGCAAGTTGGGTCTTGCTACAAAATCGCGACGCATCCATCATGAAAGCACGTAATCAATAAATAGAATGCATCTAACAAAATGATCCACTTTCCTCATCTAAGTGGCCGAATTTTTCAAAGAACAAAACACGGTCTTGGTCGGGAGTACCGTCTCAGAAGTGCCAATTGAGGTGTCAACCCCCAAGCGTGACTAAAGCAACCCTCGTGTGACCAATGCTCAAGAAACAAATTTAAGAGCGGGGGAAGGGGAGAAAGGGCAAGACCGCCGAGAATTACAAAACCGACACGAGATTCAACCCAAGGACCCATGACTAAGGGGACCAAGGCAACGACATTCTCACGGTTTTCACTCGTCACTCAATGAAAGAACAAGGTGATTTTTGTGACCAATAGTAACCAAAATCACTCAACTAGCGAAAACGTGCCCGCAATCTAATGTGTAAGACCGTCCTATGTCCGATGAAATGCAACAATGGTAGAATGCACACAAAATGAAGCAAGGGTTAAAACGGGGCTAAGGAGAAGGTCGAAACGGGATTGGTGCAAGCACCGTTTGGATATGTGGAGCTCAAATCAAGAATTATCGACACATCACATCCCATTTCTTATTGCAACACATGAGACACGTCTATGCCCTAACATAGCATTGATGATCAAAACTATGCAAAAATTACATAAACCCAACTCAAGTAGGAAAAAATTAATAAAACTCCTCTTATTTCAACAAATGGTAACGTCTACATCGTAACAACGGCTCAGTTTCATCAAGCCATGCAAAAAATCTGTAAACCCGACTCATCTTTGGAAAAACATCAATTTGCCCTTTTTATTTAGCAACGGCTTTTTCTACCCCATTTAATGATGAGTAGGGGTGTTGCTTGTTTTTTTCTTTTCTTTACAACATATATACAACACGACCAATTATTTAATTGATTTTTCATGACATTTTCACTTTTCTATTTTGTTTTTCGTTTATTTTTTAAAACCTCTTATTTAAATACAACGCCAAATTCCCATCAAATTCCGACCCATGTGGACGTGCATGCCATCCACCATCACGACCCAAGTCACCTCCTACAACACAACTACAAAAACCGACCAATTCTTGATTAAGGAAGGGTGGTTATGGGATGTAGCTACTTTTGGTGGGTTTGCCAAATGAAAAGGCCAAGCTCAAAGGGGTGAATAAAAAAGGGACACGATGTAGGGGAGAAAACAAGGCTATTTGGCTATGTGAGGTTCATAAAAACTGATTTTTGCTTCATATCATGTGCACGAAAATGTAATGCAATTTCACGGTCTAAGGACGATGCGACACACTTATACGTAATGATGTGATACGCCCCGCGAGGAGACCTACTCTCGAACCTAGATGAGGGCGGGACATGAATGTACCCGCCCTAGGAGGCTCTACCCTTACCTTTGAGTAACTAAGTCAAGCCGAAGGTCTACTCTACGGCCCTAGGTCTCACATGATCGGTCAAAACTCCTTGGTCAAGCCCGCCTCCCTCGGTTAACTAAGAGGCCACGGGTGCGAGTCACGAGGAGGGGAAAGGCACAATTGGGCACAATAGCTCATCATGGGGGTACTTGGTTCCCTTCCTTGACCATGTTCTTTCTTAAAAATTTATATACAAACTCAATGCAACATGAAGGAAAAACAACACATATTTACATGTGAAACGGATGCAAGCAAGAAAAGGGAATAAACATAAGGTAAACATGCAACAATTTGAACTAATCCTAGCAGCACATCAACACCAACAATCCTCAAGTTCCCCAAGGAGTAAGAGATTAGAACGAGTTTACCAAGCGACTTCTAGCTCATTTTTGCCTCAAATGGTCGATGTCTATGCCAAAGGTTAGCCAAACATATATATATACAATGCAATATTTTTGTGCTTTTCAGAAATTTTTCAATTTTTAGGCATTTTATCAAATTTATAAGCATTTACAAATATAAACAAATATTCACAAGAGTGGATATTTCCCTCCCCACACTTGAAATGTACATTGTCCTCAATGGACAAAAGCATAGGGAGTGAATAAGAAAAAGAAAGGAACATATTTTTGAATTTTGATTTTTCAAAAGAAAAATAACATATTTTTGTGGTTTTTGTTTTGAAAAATTAAAAAGACATGTTTTTGGTGATTTTTAATATGTGAATTTCCACCCCACACTTATTTATTTACATTACTTCCAAATGGAAATAAATGTGTGAAGGAAATTATAAAGAAAAGACATGTTTTTGGGGGTTTTTTTTTTTGGCCCTATCCACACTTATTTATAGACATGGGAGGGCAATTTAGGGAAATAAATTAACATGTTTTTTGTGGTTTTTGTCATTTTTTCATTTTTTTTGTGAATTTTAAAATAAGAATGCAATGCATGCTCTATTCTATATGCGATATTTAAATTACAATGCAAGTTATGCTAAGTGAATGCAATTACTAAATGTAACAATATATTATAAATTTGAAATCTAATGCAATCCTATATGAATGCAACTAAGTGAACTTCTAACTAAGTGCATGCTAAAAATTAAACATGAATGAGAGAATTTGGATAAAAGGGAGGGAAGATACTTGTCATTTTGGATTGAGAAGGGAAGATAATAGGCCACCAACTCGGCCTCTCGGGACTAGGAGTCCATCTCATCATCATCATAGTTCTCTCCGGTGCTAAACTCGGAGCCCGGAATCAAGTCATCGGGGTTGAAGGTGTGGTCACCTCCACTATCGCCGGTACCCATGAGACCACCCGTGAAGTCCCCACTCATGTTCATCACACCGCCATCCCCTCCCGTAAAGCCCCCGCCGGACCCCGAAGCACCCATATCACTAGCAAAGTAGGGCCGTACTCCTAGCCAATGGGCATCATACCCCTCCGGACGATACTCGGGCCTAGGGGGAAAAATAGGGGCAGCAAAGTAGTCCTGTTGGAGGTTAAGACCTCCGTGGACCATACTCCCGTCCTTGGGATAGTTCCCGTCGGGCCAAGTAAAATAGGAAGGGTGGGGGGCATCAAAAGGGACGTACTCCCGTCTACAAAAGTCGTCGTAGACCGGGTAGGTACCGGTGGCTTGATCATAGTAAATCCGGTCCAATTTCCTCCCCAATATATCCCTCTCACTGGCGGCCTTTGCCGCGGCAATGTCCATCTTCTCCATCCACTCGGTAAGAGAAGGTGGTAAGGGAGGATAGGACGGTTGGCCCGAGGAGGACCCCTCACCTTGTTGGAATTGCCAAGGTGGGGGTTGGTGGGTTTGTGGCATTTGGTATTGGAGGGAGGAAGGGTGTCCACTCGACGGTCTCGCGAATAAACACGAGGCGGGTTTGGGGGAGGTTGGTCGGCGGGTACCTCCGCTTCAATCGGGAGGAGGTATTCATCCTTATCTTTCTCAATCTTAACGGCGGTGACATTGGGAAGCCGGATAGAGTTCTTGTAATTAATTTGCCAATACTCATGGCCGTCGTCGGGGTTCTCTTTGAGCCAGTCAAGCTTGGTGGTCAAGTAATGCTTTGTTAAGTAAGTGTCCCCGGGTATCCAATTCATGGTAGAAAGGTCTACCGGACGGTCCAAATTACGGGCAATTCGGGTGATCATGCCACCCACATGTATCGGGACTTTTTGCCCCGGAGATCTTGCAATCTTTGACAAGTGAAGGGCTAGGTGGTGAGCCACATTAATTTTGAAGGGGGTGGGTTTTGTGAACAAGTAGGACCCCAATATTTCGAGTTCGTGGGTCCTAAACACCCACGGCTCATCCACCGCGAGAATGGTGCAACCCACGCATCTATGCCACACCCGAATGACGGGGTTGTGGCAACTAATTGCGGCGCTTTCACCCCAACTTTATCGTCAAGGCCCGAAATCGCTTTCCACACTCGGGAATAATGAAAATCAGCGGGTGGGTTATGTGACGGCGCATTTTCCAACCCAAACATGTTAGCCAACCGACCCAAAGTAATATTGTGCTCCCGGTTCATGAGACGAAAGCTAAGGGTAGCCACCATATTCGATTGCCGGTGCTTTGTAATCCGTAGACTACTCAAAAATTCGCAAGTGATACGGGGGTAAGTATATTCATGCATTGTAAAAATTCCCCTCATGCCACACCCCGTAAAGAGAGCTTCCGTCTCCCTAGCTATCCCGAGGGTCGATAAGGAGGGATGATGTAAAAACTTAGTCGGGGTGAGGGGACGATTTTTAAAGAGAATAAACTTACCCTTCTGAGTTTGGGTGGCAAACTCAACCGTAGGAAAGTCCGGATCGGGATTTGTATCACTAGCCGCTCGAGCAATCAACTCCGCTTGGTCTCTTGCGACATCCGGTCTTGTCCTTCTTCCGGCCATAGTGAAGATTGGAGTTGATTGAAATTTGGTGGAGATTTGAGGGAGTTAGGGTTAGAAAGGGGGAAAATAAGGAGGAAATGATGAAGAAGAAGTGAAGAAATGATAAGAAATAAGGGGGTGTCGGGTTTATTTTTGGTTCTGAGTGTGTGTTTTGCCGGTTTGCCGGTAAAACACACGCCCCCTTTTTTCTAATTTTTCGAATTTTTCTCCAGAATTTTTGACCTCGCTGCCGGTGGACCAACCGGCTGCACGGTCTACCGCGAGAACACTCCCCTCACTTGAGATTTCCCCTTACCGGTGTGTGTCTGCCGCCGGTGAGCCACCGCCGCCTACTTGGCGAACACTACTCCACTCAAGAAACAACTTCTCAATACTCAAGGCATGAGTGCTCTGCCGGTGAGCCGGCTTAGGCCTACCGGCGAACACTCCTCTTCACCGTTTTCAATTTTCATCAAGTCTTCACGTGTGTCTGCCGGTGAGCCGGCTGCCGGCCTACCGGCAGAACACACTTCACAGCATCAATTCATCGTGTTTCAGCTAACACAGGTGTGTCCTGCCGGTGAGCCGGCTGCCGGCCTACCGGCAGAACACAACATTCCTTCAATTTTCACCAATTCAATTTGGCCTCGCTACCGGTAGGGCACCGACCGCCGCCCTACCGGCGGGGCACTACAATCAGCTCTTTTTCACTTGTTTTCTTCCAACTTGCTCAATTTTCTTTAACTCGGGATTCGAGCTTTTTTTATTGACCCCGGGATTCGTGTTTTCCACAACTACGCCGACGCATCATGTCGGGATTTCGGGTCAACGAAAATAATGCTTGTTTTCTTCAAATGTGACCTACGTCACCAAACCAAAGTTGACGAAGTATGGTTCCAAATTTCTCACTAATAATCTAAAATGCATGCTATATACAAAGATGCATGGGTTGCCTCCCATGTAGCACCCTTGTTTTATGTCGTAGGCTCGACCAAGTAAACAAGCCAACAATTTTCATGATGAGGACGAAGAAGCTTAATTGACTAGAAAGGTTTCAAGGATCTTCATTTCCCTTTGGACGGGATTGCCTACGTGATAGTGCTTTAGTCTTTGACCGTTTACTTTAAATGTTCGGTCTCCTTGGCTTATTTCAACCGCCCCGTGACGGAAAGATCGGACAACAGTGAAGGGTCCGGTCCATTTCGACCTCAACTTCCCGGAAAAGAACTTCAAACGGGTATCATATAGAAGAACCAATTCACCCTCCTTGAACTCTCTTATAATTATGCACTTGTCGTGAAATCTTTTCGTCCTTTCTTTGTACAACTTAGCATTCTCATAGGCTTCTAGCCTAAATTCCTCTAATTCATTCAAATCAAGAAGTCTTTTCTCACCGGCCGTCTTCAAGTCATAGTTGAGATGCTTGATGGCCCAATATGCCTTGTGTTCAAGTTCCACCGGCAAATGACAAGCCTTGCCATACACCAATCGGAATGGTGAGGTACCGATTGGTGTTTTGAAGGCCGTCTGGTAAGCCCACAAAGCATCATCAATCTTCAAGGACCAATCCTTTCTCGACTTGTTCACGGTTTTTTCGAGTATAGTCTTCAACTCCCGGTTGGAAATCTCGGCTTGCCCATTAGCTTGTGGATGGTAAGCAAGACTCTTCCTTTGTTGCACACCATACTTTCTCAATAAAGCTTCTAATGCTCTTTCTCCGAAATGCGTGCCACGATCGCTAATGAGGACTCTTGGGACCCCAAACCTTGGAAAAATGATCTTTTGAAGTAGCTTGATTACTTCCTTAGCATCACAAGTTTTGGTCGGGATTGCCTCAACCCATTTGCTGACATAGTCGACCGCCACAAGTATGTACTCATTTCCAAACGATGATGGGAAGGGACCTTGATAATCTATCCCCCACACGTCAAAAAGCTCAACCTCAAGCATGAAATTCATTGGCATTTCATGTTTTCTTGTGATATTTCCACTCCTTTGGCATTTATCGCATCCCTTAACATAAAAGGCAACATCACGGAATAGAGTTGGCCAAAACAAACCGCATTGAAGTACTTTAGCGGCCGTTTTCTTGGAACTTGCATGGCCACCACAAGGTAAGTCATGGCAATGGCTCATTATGGAGGTAGCTTCCTCTCTCGGAACACACCTTCTTATTATCCCATCGGCACAAGACTTATACATTGGGTCATCCCAATAATAGTGTTTCACATCATGAAAGAACTTCTTCTTCTTGTGATAGTCATAATCATGAGGGATTATCCCGGAGACCAAATAATTGACAATATCCGCATACCACGGTGCTTCACCCAAACTTAGGGACAACAAGTGGTCATCGGGCAAATAATCATTGATAGGGAGCCCATTGTCAACATTGAGGTTGATTAGCCGGGAATCCGGGATAAATGGTCGGCCACCACATTTTCAACTCCTTTCTTATCCCTTATCTCCATGTCAAACTCTTGGAGAAGTAATATCCACCTAATCAACCGAGGCTTGGACTCCTTCTTGATGAGCAAGTGTCTTAAAGAAACATAATCGGTGAACACTATAACCTTAGCTCCCACCAAGTAGGTCCGGAACTTCTCCATAGCAAAAACCACGGCCAAGAGTTCCTTTTCCGTTGTTGAGTAATTTGTTTGAGCGTCATCAAGAGTTTTGCTTGCATAATGAATTGCATGCACCTTTCCATCCTTCCTTTGGCCTAAAACCGCGCCCAAGGCATGATCGCTTGCATCGCACATTAACTCAAACGGCAAGCTCCAATCCGGAGGTTGTATGATTGGAGCACTTGTCAAAGCTTCCTTCAACCTATTAAAAGCATCAAGACATCGGTTAGAGAACACAAAAGGAGTATCTTTGGCTAACAACTCGGTCAAAGGTCTCGCAATTTTGGAGAAGTCCTTGATGAAGCGGCGATAAAAGCCCGCATGTTCAAGGAAACTTATCACCCCCTTGACATTGGTGGGAGGTGGGAGACTAGCAATGACCTCGATCTTAGCCTTATCAACTTCTATTCCACGATTGGACACTATGTGTCCCAACACAACACCTTCTTGTACCATAAAATGACACTTTTCCCAATTAAGCACAAGGTGAGACTCTTGACACTTGCTCAAAACTTTCTCCAAATTTGTCAAACAACTTTCAAAACTTTTCCCAACAACCGAGAAATCATCCATGAAAACTTCCATTTCTTGTTCAACAAAGTCGGAGAAAATTGTAGTCTTCGGGCATATCCATGACAAAGAAATCACATGGTATAACAAGCTTCCCAACAACCAAGGGTACATCTTCAATCACACCAATGGGAAATTTAACCGACCGATCGGCTAGTTGAAGTGAAACTTTAGTTGGTTTCAAATCTCCCAAATCAAGCCTCTTGAAGATTGAAAGTGGCATGAGGCTCACACTAGCCCCCAAATCACACAATGCTCTTTTAATAGCCACCCCTTGGATAGAACAAGGAATTGAGAAGCTACCCGGATCTCCATTGAGCCACAAAGAAGGCTTAACCCCATAATGAAAGAGGTTGTGAGGAAAGAGGTCCTCAAGCTACTTGATGCCGGCATTATCTATCCTATTTCGGATCGTAGGTGGGTAAGCCCGGTTCACGTAGTTCCTAAAAAAGGAGGAATGACGGTAGTGCGAAATGACAAAAATGAATTGATTCCCACGAGGACGGTAACCGGGTGGAGAATGTGTGTGGACTATAGGAAGTTGAACAAATCCACCCGGAAGGATCACTTTCCCTTACCGTTCATGGATCAAATGCTAGAAAGATTAGCTCAACACAACTATTTTTGCTTCTTGGATGGCTATTCGGGATTCTTGCAAATCCCTATCCATCCAAGTGACCAAGAAAAGACCACCTTTACTTGTCCATTTGGCACCTATGCATATAGGAGGATGCCATTTGGGCTATGTAATGCTCCATCTACTTTTCAAAGAGCTATGATGTCAATTTTCTCCGACTTTGTTGAACAAGAAATGGAAATTTTCATGGATGATTTCTCGGTTGTTGGGAAAAGTTTTGAAAGTTGTTTGACAAATTTGGAGAAAGTTTTGAGCAAGTGTCAAGAGTCTCACCTTGTGCTTAATTGGGAAAAGTGTCATTTTATGGTACAAGAAGGTGTTGTGTTGGGACACATAGTGTCCAATCGTGGAATAGAAGTTGATAAGGCTAAGATCGAGGTCATTGCTAGTCTCCCACCTCCCACCAATGTCAAGGGGGTGATAAGTTTCCTTGAACATGCGGGCTTTTATCGCCGCTTCATCAAGGACTTCTCCAAAATTGCGAGACCTTTGACCGAGTTGTTAGCCAAAGATACTCCTTTTGTGTTCTCTAACCGATGTCTTGATGCTTTGAATAGGTTGAAGGAAGCTTTGACAAGTGCTCCAATCATACAACCTCCGGATTGGAGCTTGCCGTTTGAGTTAATGTGCGATGCAAGCGATCATGCCTTGGGCGCCGTTTTAGGCCAAAGGAAGGATGGAAAGGTGCATGCAATTCATTATGCAAGCAAAACTCTTGATGACGCTCAAACAAATTACTCAACAACGGAAAAGGAACTCTTGGCCGTGGTTTTTGCTATGGAGAAGTTTCGGACCTACTTGGTGGGAGCTAAGGTTATAGTGTTCACCGATTATGTTGCTTTAAGACACTTGCTCATCAAGAAGGAGTCCAAGCCTCGGTTGATTAGGTGGATATTACTTCTCCAAGAGTTTGACATGGAGATTAGGGATAAGAAAGGAGTTGAAAATGTGGTGGCCGACCATTTATCCCGGCTAATCAACCTCAATGTTGACAATGGGCTCCCTATCAATGATTATTTGCCCGATGACCACTTGTTGTCCCTAAGTTTGGGTGAAGCACCGTGGTATGCGGATATTGTCAATTATTTGGTCTCCGGGATAATCCCTCATGATTATGACTATCACAAGAAGAAGAAGTTCTTTCATGATGTGAAACACTATTATTGGGATGACCCATGTTTGTATAAGTCTTGTGCCGATGGGATGATAAGAAGGTGTGTTCCGAGAGAGGAAGCTTCCTCCATAATGAGCCATTGCCATGACTTACCTTGTGGTGGCCATGCAAGTTCCAAGAAAACGGCCGCTAAAGTACTTCAATGCGGTTTGTTTTGGCCAACTCTATTCCGTGATGTTGCCTTTTATGTTAAGGGATGCGATAAATGCCAAAGGAGTGGAAATATCACAAGGAAACATGAAATGCCAATGAATTTCATGCTTGAGGTTGAGCTTTTTGACGTGTGGGGGATAGATTATCAAGGTCCTTTCGCATCATCGTTTGGAAATGAGTACATACTTGTGGCGGTCGACTATGTCAGCAAATGGGTTGAGGCAATCCCGACCAAAACTTGTGATGCTAAGGAAGTAATCAAGCTACTTCAAAAGATCATTTTTCCAAGGTTTGGAGTCCCAAGAGTCCTTATTAGCGATCGTGGCACGCATTTCGGAGAAAGAGCATTAGAAGCTTTATTGAGAAAGTATGGTGTGCAACAAAGGAAGAGTCTTGCTTACCATCCATAAGCTAATGGGCAAGCCGAGATTTCCAACCGGGAGTTGAAGACTATACTCGAAAGAACCGTGAACAAGTCGAGAAAGGATTGGTCCTTGAAGATTGATGATGCTTTGTGCGCTTACCGGACGGCCTTCAAAACACCAATCGGTACCTCACCATTCCGATTGGTGTATGGCAAGGCTTGTCATTTGCCGGTGGAACTTGAACACAAGGCATATTGGGCCAGCAAGCATCTCAACTATGACTTGAAGACGGCCGGTGAGAAAAGACTTCTTGATTTGAATGAATTGGAGGAATTTAGGCTAGAAGCCTATGAGAATGCTAAGTTGTACAAAGAAAAGACGAAAAGATTTCACGACAAGTGCATAATTAGAAGAGAGTTCAAGGAGGGTGAATTGGTTCTTCTATATGATACCCGTTTGAAGTTCTTTTCCGGGAAGTTGAGGTCGAAATGGACCGGACCCTTCACTGTTGTCCGATCTTTCCCTCACGGGGCGGTTGAAATAAGCCAAGGAGACCGAACATTTAAAGTAAACGGTCAAAGACTAAAGCACTATCACGTAGGCAATCCCGTCCAAAGGGAAATGAAGATCCTTGAAACCTTTCTAGTCAATTAAGCTTCTTCGTCCTCATCATGAAAATTGTTGGCTTGTTTACTTGGTCGAGCCTACGACATAAAACAAGGGTGCTACATGGGAGGCAACCCATGCATCTTTGTATATAGCATGCATTTTAGATTATTAGTGAGAAATTTGGAACCATACTTCGTCAACTTTGGTTTGGTGACGGAGGTCACATTTGAAGAAAACAAGCATTATTTTCGTTGACCCGAAATCCCGACATGATGCGTCGGCGTAGTTGTGGAAAACACGAATCCCGGGGTCAATAAAAAAGCTCGAATCCCGAGTTAAAGAACATTGAGCAAGTTGGAAGAAAACAAGTGAAAAAGAGCTGATTGTAGTGCCCTGCCGGTAGGCCGGCAGCCGGTGCCCCTACCGGTAGCGAGGCCAAATTGAATTGGTGAAAATTGAAGGAATGTTGTGTTCTGCCGGTAGGCCGGCAGCCGGCTCACCGGCAGGACACACCTGTGTTAGCTGAAACACGATGAATTGATGCTGTGAAGTGTGTTCTGCCGGTAGGCCGGCAGCCGGCTCACCGGCAGGACACACGTGAAGACTTGATGAAAATTGAAAAACTGGTGAAGAGGAGTGTTCTGCCGGTAGGCCGGCAGCCGGCTCACCGGCAGAGCACTCATGCCTTGAGTATTGAGAAGTTGTTTCTTGAGTGGAGTAGTGTTCTGCCAGTAGGCCGGCAGCCGGCTCACCGGCAGGACACACCTGGTAAGGGGAAATCTCAAGTGAGGGGAGTGTTCTGCCGGTAGACCGGCAGCCGGTTGGTCCACCGGCAGCGAGGTCAAAAATTCTGGAGAAAAATTCGAAAAATTAGAAAAAAGGGGGCGTGTGTTTTACCGGCAAACCGGCAAAACACACACTCAGAACCAAAAATAAACCCGACACCCCCTTATTTCTTATCATTTCTTCACTTCTTCTTCATCATTTCCTCCTTATTTTCCCCCTTTCTAACCCTAACTCCCTCAAATCTCCACCAAATTTCAATCAACTCCAATCTTCACTATGGCCGGAAGAAGGACAAGACCGGATGTCGCAAGAGACCAAGCGGAGTTGATTGCTCGAGCGGCTAGTGATACAAATCCCGATCCGGACTTTCCTACGGTTGAGTTTGCCACCCAAACTCAGAAGGGTAAGTTTATTCTCTTTAAAAATCGTCCCCTCACCCCGACTAAGTTTTTACATCATCCCTCCTTATCGACCCTCGGGATAGCTAGGGAGACGGAAGCTCTCTTTACGGGGTGTGGCATGAGGGGAATTTTTACAATGCATGAATATACTTACCCCCGTATCACTTGCGAATTTTTGAGTAGTCTACGGATTACAAAGCACCGGCAATCGAATATGGTGGCTACCTTTAGCTTTCGTCTCATGAACCGGGAGCACAATATTACTTTGGGTCGGTTGACTAACATGTTTGGGTTGGAAAATGCGCCGTCACATAACCCACCCGCTGATTTTCATTATTCCCGAGTGTGGAAAGCGATTTCGGGCCTTGACGATAAAGTTGGGGTGAAACGGCCCGCAATTAGTTGCCACAACCCCGTCATTCGGGTGTGGCATAGATGCGTGGGTTGCACCATTCTCGCGGTGGATGAGCCGTGGGTGTTTAGGACCCACGAACTCGAAATATTGGGGTCCTACTTGTTCACAAAACCCACCCCCTTCAAAATTAATGTGGCTCACCACCTAGCCCTTCACTTGTCAAAGATTGCAAGTTCTCCGGGGCAAAAAGTCCCGATACATGTGGGTGGCATGATCACCCGAATTGCCCGTAATTTGGACCGTCCGGTAGACCTTTCTACCATGAATTGGATACCCGGGGACACTTACTTAACAAAGCATTACTTGACCACCAAGCTTGACTGGCTCAAAGAGAACCCCGACGACGGCCATGAGTATTGGCAAATTAATTACAAGAACTCTATCCGGCTTCCCAATGTCACCGCCGTTAAGATTGAGAAAGATAAGGATGAATACCTCCTCCCGATTGAAGCGGAGGTACCCGCCGACCAACCTCCCCCAAACCCTCCTCGTGTTTATTCGCGAGACCGTCGAGTGGACACCCTTCCTCCCTCCAATACCAAATGCCACAAACCCACCAACCCCCACTTTGGCAATTCCAACAAGGTGAGGGGTCCTCCTCGGGCCAACCGTCCTATCCTCCCTTACCACCTTCTCTTACCGAGTGGATGGAGAAGATGGACATTGTCGCGGCAAAGGCCGCCAGTGAGAGGGATATATTGGGGAGTAAATTGGACCGGATTTACTATGATCAAGCCACCGGTACCTACCCGGTCTACGACGACTTTTGTAGACGAGAGTACGTCCCTTTTGATGCCCCCCACCCTTCCTATTTTACTTGGCCCGACGGGAACTATCCCAAGGACGGGAGTATGGTCCACGGAGGTCTTAACCTCCAACAGGACTACTTTGCCGCCCCTATTTTTCCCCCTAGGCCCGAGTATCGTCCGGAGGGGTATGATGCCCATTGGCTAGGAGTACGGCCCTACTTTGCTAGTGATGTGGGTGCTTCGGGGTCCGGCGGGGGCTTTACGGGAGGGGATGGCGGTGTGATGAACATGAGTGGGGACTTCACGGGTGGTCTCATGGGTACCGGCGGTAGTGGAGGTGACCACACCTTCAACCTCGATGACTTGATTCCGGGCTCCGAGTTTAGCACCGGAGAGAACTATGATGATGATGAGATGGACTCCTAGTCCCGAGAGGCCGAGTTGGTGGCCTATTATCCTCCCTTTTCAATCCAAAATGACAAGTATCTTCCCTCCCTTTTATCCAAATTCTCTCATTCATGTTTAATTTTTAGCATGCATTTAGTTAGAAGTTCACTTAGCTGCATTCATATAGGATTGCATTAGATTTCAAATTTGTAATATATTGTTATATTTAGTAATTGCATTCACTTAGCATAACTTGCATTGTAATTTAAATATCGCATATAGAATAGAGCATGCATTGCATTCTTATTTTAAAATTCACAAAAAAAAATGAAAAAATGACAAAAACCACAAAAAACATGTTAATTTATTTCCCTAAATTGCCCTCTCATGTCTATAAATAAGTGTGGGTATGGCCCAAAAAAAAAAAAAAAAAAAAACCAAAAACATGTCTTTTCTTTATAATTTCCTCCACACATTTATTTCCATTTGGAAGTAATGTAAATAAATAAGTGTGGGGAGGAAATTCACATATTAAAAATCATCAAAAACATGTCTTTTTAATTTTTCAAAACAAAAACCCCAAAAATATGTTATTTTTCTTTTGAAAAATCAAAATACAAAAATATGTTCCTTTCTTTTTCTTATTCACTCACTATGCTTTTGTCAATTGAGGACAATGTACATTTCAAGTGTGGGGAGGGAAATATCCACTCTTGTGAATATTTGTTTATAGTTGTAAATGCTTATAAATTTGATAAAATGCCTAAAAATTGAAAAATTTCTGAAAAACACAAAAATATTGCATTGTATATATACGTTTGGCTAACCTTTGGCATAGACATCGACCATTTGAGGCAAAAAGGAGCTAGAAGTCGCTTGGTAAACTCGTTCTAATCTCTTACTCCTTTTCTGTTCTTTCTTTTTGTATCTTGTATATATGAAGGAGAATGGGATTTTGTGCCTTGGATGTTCCCTTGGGGAACTTGTGGATTGTTGGTGTTGATGTGCTGCTAGGATTAGTTCAAATTGTTGCATGTTTACCTTATGTTTATTCCCTTTTCTTGCTTGCATCCGTTTCACATGTAAATATGTGTTGTTTTTCCTTCATGTTGCATTGAGTTTGTATATAAATTTTTAAGAAAGAACATGGTCAAGGAAGGGAACCAAGTACCCCCATGATGAGCTATTGTGCCCAATTGTGCCTTTCCCCTCCTCGTGACTCGCACCCGTGGCCTCTTAGTTAACCGAGGGAGGCGGGCTTGACCTAGGAGTTTTGACCGATCCTGTGAGACCTAGGGCCGTAGAGTAGACCTTCGGCTTGACTTAGTTACTCAAAGGTAAGGGTAGAGCCTCCTAGGGCGGGTACATTCATGTCCCGCCCTCATCTAGGTTCGAGAGTAGGTCTCCTCGCGGGGTGTGTCACATCATTACGCATAAGTGTGTCGCATCGTCCTTAGACCGTGAAATTGCATTACATTTTCGTGCACATGATATGAAGCAAAAATCAGCCAAGCCAAAGAAGTTGAAGAAGTCACTGAGTGTCAAATTGCGAGTTGAAGGGGCGTTGAGTGCGCTAATACTCGATCGGCTTAGGTAGTAGTTTAGTTGAGTGATGCTTATATTGTGCACTCACTCTCCATATCTATCATAATAATGACTTGTACATTGGTTTTGGGACTTACTTCGGGACGAGTAAGGTTTGAGTGTGGGGAGGTTTGCTATACGATTAATTTGCGCTGAATTTCCCTCTTTCTTTACGCATTCCGACTCATATCGAGTCGGTTTTGTGTGTCTTTCCTTGCTTTTTGTGCCCAATCCCCGTACTTGTGATTTTGTGTATCCTTTTGCAGGAACCGATCCGAGAATAGAGGAATTGGGGCAAGAAAGGCATCCCATTGCCTTTACATGAAGAAGAGGTGAAGAAATGCTGAATGTAGTGTTCTGCCGGCAGGCCGGTAGCCGGTCCACCGGCAGAACACCTCATCAGCCAAGCCAAAGAAGTTGAAGAAGTAACTGAGTGTTGTGTTCTGCCGGCAGACCGGCAGCCGGCCCACCGGTAGGACACAACAGGAAGAATGAATTGGAATTAAAGAGGAAAAAGAAGGTTGACCTCGCTGTCAGGAGGAGCACCGGCAGCCGGTCAACCGGTAGAACACATCTCAAGAAAGAAGAAAAAGACCTGAAGGTAGTGTTCTGCCGGCAGGCCGGCAGCCGGTCCACCGACAGAACACACTTGCCAGATATTTTGTTTAATTTGACGGTTCTGCCGGTAGGAGGACCGGCAGCCGGTCAACCGGCAGAACGCAACAGCAGCGGATTTTGGGCTTTTCTTCTCTTTACTCATCTTTTCTTCTTAATCTTATACAAGCTTATAAATACCCCCTCCTTAAACCCTTTGTACACACAACCCTAGATCTGAGAATATTTCCTTTTTCAAGTTTCAAACTTTGTTAATCATTTTGTTAATCATTCCTTAATTAGACTAGTTCTTCAATTAATTAGTAATTGAAATTGGGTTGTAAGAAGATTGAAGGTTCCTCCTTTATTTTTCTATCCTAATTCCTTTCTTGCTATTGAGTTGGTATTATTTCTCTCCTTATTTTCATTTGTTTACATTTGCTTTTCCTTCAAGTTTGTTTGATTGTTGTTGTTAAATTTGCATATTTGTTGTTTGATTGTTGTTGTTTTCACCATTGTTCATCTTTTCATTGTTCATCTTCTCATTAATTCTCTTTCCTTTGTTCATCTTTTGTTATTTGTACTCAAAGATTCAATCTTTGAGTGGATTGTGTTAAAGATTGTGTCTTTTAGTTTGTTCATCGTTATTATTAGATTAAACCATCTTTCTTCATAATTATTGTTGGATTGTTGCATGTTTAGAAGTAAAATTCATCCTCCCACCATGTTTATGCTAAAAGACTCCATCTTTATTGTTTATTTTGCCTTTAGAAACATGATTAGTGAGTAGTCTTCTTCTAGGACTCGGTTTGACCCGATATGGGTAATTTCACTAACTAATTATCATTAAGGCTAATTTGTGGGGAAAATTGGTGAGGGTAGTTTAGAGGAATTTGCATGTTTAAGGTTTGGCTTTTGGGTAGTGTCGACTTGTGACCCTTGTCCACCAACTGGAGTTGGTTAGGTTGTAAATTGGATACCCGAAATTTGACCTTGTCACCAACTAAGGTTGAGACCGGAAGGGAGAACCGAGAGAGGGTGCCTCTAGGCTAGCGTTTGAAATCGACCTCCGGAAGGAGGAGTGAGATGACCCGGAATACGATGAGTACTTAATGATCTTGACCAAATTCTTGACCTCCTTGGAAAAATGCATGTTTTCGTGGTTGTTGGGTTTTGAGTTAGGAATACCAACTTTCGAACCCGGGAGGGGGGGTTAGTTGGAGTAGCTAGTGTCCTTTTGCGAACCCGAAAGGGAGGTTCTAGGCGAATTAGAGTCATCTCCCCCTTACCATTCTACCCCTTTTGATTAGCCGAGACGATTAGTATGTGGAATTACTTATATTCGTGGGAGAACCGAGTTCTAGTCCTTCTCTTTATTTGATCTATCCTTTATCTTTTAGCTTGTTCTTATCTTTTCTAGTTTATAGCCTTTAAATTTGTTAGTTTAGTGCTAGTTCGTTACCACCCTCTTTGTTTTTTATCGACTTAGCTAAGCTCGTGAATTAGAACGATTAGTACTCCACATACTCCTTGTGGGATCGACCCTCTAAAGTGTACAACGATAAAATCGTGCACTTGCGAGGTATTACTTGATACCATAAAGTTTTTGGGATACACAAAATCACAAGTACGGGGATTGGGCACAAAAAGCAAGGAAAGACACACAAAACCGACTCGATATGAGTCGGAATGCGTAAAGAAAGAGGGAAATTCGGCGCAAATTAATCGTATATCAGACGGGAATAACCCGTCACAAGCAAGACTTGCTGTTTTAACCCTAGTTCAATTACATCACTCTTCCCTCACCGTAAACTCCAACTAAAATGAGAACTTTGATCAAATTTTCATTACTCTCCCTCAAGCTCTCTATCACTGGCAAAACCAACCCAAGAATAATGAGTCTTGCTCAAATCTGACTCTTTCATTAGCTTTTCAGTCCTATTAATTTCAACTAAAATTCTGGACTTCTATTCATCCTTATTAGAATATTTTTCATCCATTTCATGGTAAACTTAAGTACCCGATCCGAGTTTTGAGGTTTGATGATACAATCATTTTTTTTAAATAAATTTTGACTGTTCTTTTTATGATTATAACTTTTTATTTTTTATATGATATTCATTAATTTAACTAATTTTATAAGATATTTTTATTTCATAAATTCTCATTTGTGACGGCCATATCCGTTGCAAGCTTGCGACGGGTCAAGTACTATCTATATGAGATTGATAAGACAAAAGCAGAATGTATATGGAGTAGCAATTTGTTTTGTCTTACCTACCCACATGGGTATTACTTGACCCGTCGAAAGCTTGTGACAGATATGCCCGTCACAAGGGAGAGTTGCTGTTTTTATTTATATCACACTCTGAAATGTTTTACATTTGTTTAATATTTATATGCTTAATATTTTGATTTGCTAATTTATTATGATATTCGATGATTTTTATTCGAATTTTGAGCCGAATTGGTGCATTTGTATATTGAAATAAATTTTATCCGAATTCTAATTGTCCAAGTTTTTTTTACCTATTAGTATATTTTTATTTTGTTACAAAATTTGCAGGCTTTAGATTTTTTTTTTTAATTCTAATTTTATACTGTATATTAAGAAATTAAAGTTTATAAACTGAAATTAATTTTCATTTTATTTAAGGAAAACATATCAAGACTGTAGAAATTAGATATCTCTCATTCCTCGACTGCCTCATCAGAGAATAATATTATTTTTTATCAACCATTTGATGTATTATTGTAGTTTTCTTTTTATAAAATTATATTATCTATAAATATTATTAAAAGGCTAGCCTAAAAATGCCACGTAAACAATGCCACATGGGATGAAAAAAGTCATGTAACAATGTGACTTGGCAACTAATATGACATGGATTATCCAATTTATTATTATATTACATTAATTTAAAATACTTATTTCTTTTAAAAATCCATCCATATTCCATTAGCTTTAAATTTAATTAACTTAAAAAAATTACAATAAAAAAATACGCACTAATTATAAGTTAATAATTTCAAGATATTTCATATGGAACAATATTTTATGTATTCGAAATAAAAAAAATCTGAATACATAAGAAATTAAGAGCGAAGATGAATAAATGAAGTTGAAAAAAAAATTGTATTATCACTAATTCATTACTTTTTTTTTAAAAGGCATTAATTCACTATTGTTGTTACTATAACTTTTTTGTATATAGAAGATGTTTTATGGAACTACTTAATCGACAATTGAGTATTAAAGATCATATAAAATATTTTCTTAGGAAAATATAAAATATATGGAAAATAAAATATTTATTTAATTTAAGTAATTTATAAACAAATTATGTAAATACTTAAGTGAAATTAAACACTAATAATAGAATTTTAAAAGGATAATAATACCGTGTATTTAGTTCATGAAATTATTTCACGTAAAGGGTAAGGTTTTGGAAAATATAAAATATATGGATAAGAAAATATTTATATAATTTAAGTAATTTACAAACAAATTCTGTAAATACTTAAGTATATCTATGCAATATAGTTAACAGGTTAGATTAAAACATTTATTTTAATTTCACATGGCATTAACATTTAGTACTTTATACCCCATTAATTTCTATTAATTTTTATTGATTATTTAATTATTTATTAATTATTATTACATTATTATTTATTTGATATAATTCTTATAAAAAAAATGAATGATTACTAAAAGTCCTTACAAAAATGTCTTTACATATTGTGTAACATAAAAATAAAGAAAATCAAAAGACATCATTAATATTCTTAAATTAAATGTATATATTTAAGATTTGATAAGCTAAAAAACCAAAAAAAGATGTAACTTACCAAAATTCACATAAAAGTTTCATAATTTACAATAATATTTCACATTTTAATTTAAATTTTTGGAAGAGAACATAAATGTTAGTGAATCGGTTAAATTTTTTCATATTAACACAACTCATAAAATTAAAGTATACATTTATTTATTTCTTTAAAATCTATATAATAAATAGTATAAAAGACTAACATTGAGTATATTTTTAAATGATATGTGATATAACCACGTCATTTCAAGAAGTCATATTACAAGTCTCATCATCATAATTATTTTCTTTTATTTCCCCTAATATATATTCTTACAATTACAATATTAGAAAAAATTAAAGAAGACAATAACCTTTTATCTTCTTCCACTTCAATACTTTATTCAATTCACCACAAGCATTTAACCATACTTTTCATCTTCTTTCTCCACAACTCATTTATCAAGTTTCTTTATAATGATTCATATTTTTAGTTTACGTTAAAACTTTTGATGATATTATGACTTCTTAATTACTACTTTTTTTCTTGAGATGATAATGTTTATTCCATGAGCACAACAATAGGCATGCATTTTTATTATAATTTTTTTATCAACCTACAACTAAGTCGTTTTTCTCATGTTCTCTTTTCCATGATAAGATTTTACTATATTGGTCAAACTCATTTGATAATATTTTTTTTTTTTTGAATCCCCTACAGGGGAAAACTAAATATTACTTAAATCTGCATCAGCCAAAGCCGCTATAGAGGGAGGAAAAACACTCTCCCAGCTACGACGACCCTCTTCCCACGGCAAAACATGAGCAAATTCATGTGCCACCTTATTCAACCCTCTACGAACAAAAGAAAAACTAACATCGTCAAACCTACTACAAAGATTCAAAATATCATAATAAACAAGAAAAATATCATCGCGCCCTGTCCTTTTCTTCTTCAAATCTTCTATGACCACTTCACAATCCCCTTCTACTATCAACCTCCGAATGCCTCTCGATGCAGCTTCTTGTAACCCGTATAAAATAGCCACTGCTTCCGCCAAAGTAGGATGGAGTAGAACTCGAGCCTGAATAGTCTCTCCCCATATCATCCCCCCATCTGCGTCCCTGCATACGATACCCCAGCTCATCCCGACTTCCTCCTTCACTCCCGCATCAACATTAATCTTCACCTTATCCCTCTCAGGCCTCACCCATCCCGCCACCACACACGCCCCCGGGTCAGCCATCGCTCCCACCACATCCGACATCTCCGCCCTCCAAACCTCCTATTCGAACAAGGCCTTATTACGCCTTTCCCACAATGCCCAGCATCCAACCATAAACACCACCCACTCCTTCGCACCCATCTCACGCCCAACCTCCTCCAACCAATCCCTAACCAGCTCAAACCCCTCCGCATCTCTTACCTCCACCCCTAACCCCTCCCAGACCGCATCCACCCACCCACAACCTCGGATAACATGAAGGCATGTTTCCGTTCTCGATTTGCACTGAGCGCACTCAACATCAGCCGCACCCATCCGCTTGGAAAGATTCATCCTGGTTGCTAACGCATCGTTACATAATTGCCAAAAAAACACTTTTATCCTAGGCAAGACTGGAGCATTCCAAATACGATTCCAGAGCATCAACTCGCGAGCACTATCCGACTGACCGACCATATCCACGCCATCCGCTGTCAGCAATTTATAAGCAGAGCGAACCGAATATACCCCATCCCTCTCCGCATCCCAACACCATTCATCCAAGGGTCGAGCCAAACTAATCCTAATACCCAGCACACGATCACATTCAAAAGGAAGAAAACACTCCCTAACCTTCTCCTCATCCCAAGCATTCCCCTCGTCATTCATAAGCTCCACTACAGACATCCCCTCCGGCTGCACACCCCTAGGCGAAATAACCCGCCTTGTCTGCGTCCCAGGCAGCCAAGGGTCCTGCCAAACCCGCGTCGACACCCCATCTCCAATTCTCTTACGAACCGCAAGTTGTAACACGGACCGTGCCTCCCAAATACTTCGCCAAGTCTAGAGCCTTGGATTTCCCCCTAGCTCCGCCTCCCTAAAAGACACAGTAGGAAAATATTTCCCCTTCATTACACGCACCATCAGACTCTCCGTATCTGTCAAAAGCCTCCAAGCCTGCTTTCCCAATAAAGCCATATTAAATTGTTCAAAATCTCTAAACCCCATCCCACCCCTACACTTCAGCCTACACATTCTTGACCACGCCACCCACGAAATCTTCCTTTTACCATTCTCAGAACCCCACCAGTACTTCGAAACAAGAGATCGCAAATCGTCACAAAAATTAACATGTAGCTTAAACACGCTCATCGCATAGTTAGAAATAAATTGGGCAATAGCCTTTAATAAAACTTCCTTCCCCGCCTTACTGAGCAGCATCCCCCGCCAACACTGCAACTTTTTACTAATCTTGTCTCGAATCACTGCCGTTATCCCTTTCTTAGATCTCCCCACCACAGTAGGTAAGCCGAGGTACCTATCATGACCCGTCACCTGTCGAACCCCTAGGATATTCGCCACAGCCTCTCGCTGTAGTACCATGGCTGAAGGATACAGTTGTCTTGTCCAGGCTAACCCGTTGCCCTGAAATAGACTCATACTTTCTCAACACATCCCTCACCACTCTAGCCTCCCTCTCATTCGCTTTTACGAAAAAAATACTATCATCCGCAAATAACAAGTGAGAAATAGTAGGAGCAGCAGGAGCCACCCTAATACCATGAATGGATCCGTTCTCTACAGCACGCCTGATAAGGCTCGATAAAACCTCTGCACATAATATAAACAAGTAGGGAGAAAGAGGATCACCTTGTCTAATACCACGTTGGGGCGCGAAGATCTCCGAGCTCTTCCCATTCACCAACACTGAATAATTAACCGACCGGACACACTTCATTACGCAATTAGACCATCTATCATCAAAACCCATTTTATTCAAAACCGCCTCTAAAAAGTCCCACTCAACCCGATCATAAGCCTTTGCCATGTCCAACTTAAGAGCCATGTGTCCACCCTCACTCCTAGAGTTTTTCATGTGATGAAATAATTCAAAAGCGACAAGAATATTATCAGTAATGTATCGGCCTGGGGTAAACGCACGTTGGTTCTCAGACACAACCTCTCCCAGAAACCTCTTCACTCGATTTGCTAACACTTTAGAGACCAATTTATAAACCACATTACATAAGCTAATAGGTCGGAACTCAGTCATTTTATCAGGAGCTTTTTTCTTCGGTATTAGAACAATATTAGTCAAATTCAAGCTTGTCGGGATATCGGCACCATTAAGAATATTTAAAACAAAACGTACCACCGCAGGTCCTACAATATGCCAATATGTTTGGTAGAATAGCCCATTTATCCCATCCGGACCAGGAGCCTTCAGTGGATGCATCTGATTCAATGCTTCCAAAACTTCATTCCCGCTATATTCCTCGCGCAAGATCGCATTCATGTCTCCTGTAACTCCCCCCTCAACCCCGCACAAAGCCTCCTCAAATCCCGACGGTGAGTCTGTAGAGAACAAATTGCGAAAATAATCAACAACACACTTCGAAATTGCCGCGGTATTGTCGAAGATGCGCCCATTACTATCCACCAACTTAGCTATATAATTCTTTTTCTTCCTCTGCCTCGCCTTCCTATGAAAGAAAGCGGTGTTACGGTCCCCATCCTTAAGCCATAGCGCCCTAGAGCGCTGCCTCCAAAATCTCTCCTCCTTCCTCAAAAGCTGATTTATCTCTCCCACAATTCGTCGCCTCTCCCTAACCTGCCGCGGTCCCCTATCACCCTCATTAAGCTTCTTTAAATAACGCCGCTTCTTGTTCAACTCCCGTAGGATCCTCCCTATACTAATTCCCTTCCACTCAACCAACTCCTTAGCACAACACTCGATAGACTCAAGCAACTCCCCATCCCCCTTCCGCCATCCTGCCCTTATTGCCTCCTCACATCCGTCCTCCCCTACCCATATATGTTCAAACCGAAACTTCTTAACTCCACCTATTTCAGCGCCATTTCTTCCATCAAAAATCACCTTGATCGGAGCATGATCCGACCACTCCCTATCAAGATGTATGAGCTTCGCATACGGAAATAATTCTCTCCACTCCTCATTAACCATAGCCCGGTCAAGCCGACATTGCCGGTTATCCAACCCCTCCTGACCATTATCAAACGTATACTTATACCCCTCAAATGGCAAATCTCCCAACCCCACCTCATCCACAACATCACGGAAATTATTCATCTACCATTGTGCCCTAACTCCTCCTTTCATCTCGGTCGAAAATAAAACCTCATTAAAGTCACCCAAACATAACCATGGCCCAGCTCCCTCCGCTGCCAACAACCTCAACTATCGCCAGGATAGATGACGGTCTTGGACCGCAGGCCATCCATAAAAACCCATACACCTCCACATCACCCCCTCATGCTCGATATCAAAGTCCATAAAATGAACCGTCGAAGCCCTAAAAGTACACGACACCTCCTCCCTCCAAAGAAAAGCTAATCCCCCCGATCGTCCAACACTATCCACACTCACTCCCTTATATCCGTCCAACCTAGAAATAATTTTATGCAAATCACGACTACCAAGCTTTGTTTCACATAAGAATACGATAGCCGGGGCCTCCCGTCGGATAATGTTCCGAAGACCGCCTACTACATCGAGGTTGCCCAGCCCCCTACAGTTAAGGCTCAAACAATTCATTGGGCCCGGCGGGGTTGATTTAAATCAACCTCCGCCTCAGATACTATCATATTCAGTTATTCACATCCCTGTGAATTGCAGCCTTTTTCGCCATAGAAGAGAACCCCTGCACATCCTCTTCCGCCACCCTCTTCTTATTCCCATTCAAATGCATACTCTCTTGCACCGGGCCATCTTCCATCATCCTACAATCCACATGTCTGGACCTACTGTAACACCCGCGAATTTCCCATTTTGACATTTAAAATTTATTAAACCGTTTAATCATTTTATTATATATTTTTGAATTATTTAATTTAATTAATTTTATGTCAAACACGATTTTTATGAACGTATTATATAAAAGCTCATTTTTATAAAAATACGTGTTATTAAATTACATTCTTGAGGCATAATTTATATGAAAATAAATGTATTTATATATTTTGATCGGACAATAATGGTGACAATAGTAATATTAATTTCCGTCTTAATTTTCGTCTAACGTTAGACCGTCACATTTTAATTGGGAATCTTATCTAAATACGGACCAATCGAAAATCGACACATACACCCCTATCCACCCCACACTCTACTTTTACATATTATTATTATTATTATTATTATTATTATTATTATTATTATTATTATTATTATTATTATTATTATTATTATTATTATTATTATTATTATTATTATTATTATTATTGTTGTTGTTGTTGTGGTTATCATCACCCGTCCCCACCCCTGCTTCTCCTCACTCCGTCTTCTTCTTCTTCATTCGAAACAACAACAACAACAATTACAGAACCGTACACAACCCTTTTTCGCGAGCTTCAATCCCCATTTTCTCCCTTATTTCTCAACCAAATTCCATGAATTTTGCACCAATAGCTTCCACATCTCATCCCCCTTCTTTTTATGTAAGAAAGAGTCAAGCTTTCGTCCTATTTCAGAACGGCCGTCTTACAAGGGATTCGGATTTTGGTCTAATTTCTTCCATTTTTGGGTTTAAGGTCATCCTTGGGCGATCCCTCAGTCGTTTAGGAGATCAAAAAGGTAACGGTGATAGGTTACTCGACAATGAGTCGATATTCCATCCCTTCAACTCGTTTTTATACTCCTTTGTCGTAAAGTTTGATTCTTTCATTGTTGTTGATGTATACCTGCCTTGTGTGGTCTGCTCTCGCGATATTTTCGAGTAGTACTAAGACGAATTTGATGATTATTCTTCACATCCTTGTTGCGTTTGTTTCCGTCTCAATTTAGCTCTTATTTCCGTTTAAAAGTTAGGGTCGATTAGTGTGTTATTCTCTGTTACTTGGTCGTGGAAAGGGTGACTTGTAGAGCTGAATTATGGAACGATTGGTGGTCTCTCATAACAGTTCTGAGCTTGTTTTATTTATGTCGAACGTACTTGGTTGTTACTCAGAAATTTCGACTTGTATATACTTCTAGATTCGTGTATAGGTTGTCTTGAATCGGGCTGTGTTTGGCTCGTTTTTATGCAGCTGTAATGGCTGTTTTGGAGCGGTTTTGTGGCTGGCCGTGGGCTAGTGTGTGGCCGCGGACTGGCTACCTTTGAGGTGGACTCGGGTAGGGGGCATGGATGCCCTATGTTTCATCTCCCTTTGTTTTCCTTTTGTGTTGATATACCTTAGCCTAATTGGACTTATCATACTTGTTCCTTTGGGCTCGTTATGTTCCTCGATTGGAGCTTATTATTCTCTATTAGTTGGGCTGGTCATGTTTCATAAGTTGGATTTGTCATATCGATTCATTTGGGTTTGAATCGTTAATTTAATTGGACTCGTCATATCTTTTAGTTGGGTTTACATGATTAAGTTGTTGGGCCACATTTATATTTTGGGGACTTTTGGTGCCAACTTTGCCTCGTTTGTATAATTAAATTACCGTCTCGCATTTTATATAACGTAATTTGTTAAATATCGTCCTCTCATATATTTAATTTATTGGGCTCATTTGACCTTGTTGTTGGGCTTGTTATACTTTACTAAGTTGGACTTGTTGTATTTTAATTATTGGGCTTCACATGACAATTTATTTGGGTCTTACATGATCAAATTGTTGGGTCTCACATGATTATATGTTTGAATTTTACATGAGTATTAAGTTGGGTCTAACCTATCTTGTTTGTTGGGCTTAATGTGATTTAATTGCTGGACTCCTTATAATATGTTTATTGGGCTCATAAATGAGTCACTTGGACTTGGTCACATTTTATCCCGTATATTTCATATAACGTAAATTATTCTTGATGACTTGTTATATTTTATTTAACCAGCATGCTAAATTATGAAATAGAGTATTTATTGACAATACAAGTATGAGATATTTATTATAAGTAGTTACTTGTAGTGGGTCGTATCTCTAGATAATATCTAGTATTGTTCGGTTGTGAGAATCTTGGTTCTACCGGAATACTAGGGGTGAGCATGAGGCCCTCTAGTTGCGGTATGAACGTCGGGAGTGATGTTCTCATCCGTACTTATGGTGATGCAGACCATAAGTATGAATGTGACATTTATCACCTCGACCCTGAGTCTTGGTCCTATCGGATACTAGGGGTGAGCCAGAGGCCCTCTAGTTGCGATATGATTCGGCGGGAGTGATGTTCTCATCCGTACTCATGGTGATGCAGACCATAAGTATGAATGTGACGTTAAGCATCCCGTCCCTGAGTCACGGTCCTATCGGATTCTAGGGGTGAGCCATAGGCCCTCTAGTTGCGGTAAGGTCGTCGGGATTGATGTTCCCATCCGTACCTATGGTGAGATGCAAGACATAAGTATGAGTGTGACATTAATAATCCCGTTCCATGTGCTTGTTTGTTGTGCTTGGTTGTTGTACTTGTTTGTTGTATTTAGCCATGTTTTAAAGGTAACCGCTGAGCCAGATACTTGTTTGTTGTGTCTCGAACATGTTTTAAAGGTAACCTCTGAGTCGGACACTTGTTTGTTGTATTTGGCCATGTTTTAAAGGTAACCGCTGAGCCAGACACTTGTTTGTGGTGTCTCGAACATGTTTTAAAGGTAACCTCTGAGTCGGACACTTGTTTGTTGTATCTGGCCATGTTTTAAAGGTAACTTCTGAGTCGGGTACTTGTTTGTAGTATTTGGATATGTTTTAAAGGTAACCGCTGAGCCAGATACTTTATGTGTTGTGCTTCGGACATGTTTTAAAGGTAACCTCTGAGTCGGGCACTTGTTTGTAATATTTGGACATGTTTTAAAGGTAACCGCTGAGCCAGATACTTTAGAGGTCGTGCCTTGGACATGTTTTAAAGGTAACCGCTGAGCCAAGGTACTTAAGGACTTGTGTCTCGGTCTCTCGGACATGCTTTAAAGGTAGCCTCTGAGCCGAATGCTTTGCTTATTACGTGATGTTAGTAGTCCCTTTTTATGTATTGTATGTTGTTTGGTTTTCAAAGTTGGATGTTTCATATGCCTTATCTATGATTGACTACGCATGTTTTGAATGTTAGTCTCATGTCTGAGTGCTTGCATCAAATAGTTATATTCATGATGTTCTAATATGTTCTTGTTTATCTCTGTTTCGACATATTGTGGATGGGAGAACCTTGAGTTACTCCCCACTGACTGTGGCGTTCATGTTTACATGAATGACGGGTTGTGAAGATGCTTACGTGGGGAAGACGTGTGGACTAGCGAGAACTAAACCCTTGGACCTTAGTTGTTTGTTTAGAAAACCCTTATATGTTTATTCGTGGGATATCTTTTCCCCACCTTCTAGACTCGGGTTGTAATAATCTAAATTTGTCTATTATTGTTTTTGGTTTCATTTCGTTTTTGGCACCCGCGTGTTAATCTTTAACTTATAATAAAAAGTTTTAAAAATATCACGAATTTCCGCTATAATTTATTAGTTATATTTTCCGCTTTATCGCGGGGTGTCACACCTACGCACCCATTTGTGCCTATCACTTATCTGTCCACCCCCCTCTGCTCATCCAAACCTGCTTGCTCTCCCCCCTCCACCCGTATCTGCTCTTCTACCGTCCCCTCCACCAGCTCAACACCATCTACCCGTCGGGCACCCCCTTCCCCTACCAAAGCATGGTCTTTCCCATCTGCATCAGCCACATTGACCAATCCCCACCTCAACGTACTCCCCGGGTTCGACCTCTCCCCCTCCTTCTCAACCACCTCCACATCATCTTCCAACACACTTCATACCACAACACTCTCCTGCCCCTGTTTACCTTTTGTCCTGTATGATAATGCTATTTGTTGTAACTTTGCAATCATCTCTGCCTCATTCTTTTGATATTCCGCTTCAAAGTCCGGTCTCAAGTCCCTCCTAACACGATTCCCCTCCGCAACCCTTGCCTTACCTGTTTTCCGAGGTGATGCCCTTAACCCCTCCCCATATTTGAGCTCAGCTTCCTCATACGGGCCCTCCCCGCAGTCCTTCTCGCCATGCCCCAACACCCCACATCCGTAACAGAACAACGGCAAGCGTTCATATTTAACATCAAAAAAAGTTACCTTACCAGTTGTGGACAGCGGGCCGCCCACGGGGGCGCTTGGTGAGAAGGTCGAAAACAAGCGTTTGCATTTTGTAAGGAGTCGCCACCAATTTTTATGGGAAATTGGAACCGTTCGAATACTCGTGTCATGTCAAGACACAAAGTAGTGACATGAACACTAAGCAATCGTTACCCTTAGCATTCTATGTCTAGAATGACTCTCGTGGATGCCAATGAACACGGGTGCTCACGGAGATCTGGAGAAAGGGGTGAGGGTACGTATTAGGAAGATCTTTTGATCGAACACCTAATCCCGCCCGCCTCGATAGCGGCCTCTACTAATGATTAGGGAAGTTATTCGTACTTGATATATCGTCGGCTATATGCATGCAATGCAATATCCAAGTTTTAATCCTAGCATGTGAGAATTAATACTAAGTCGGTTGACAAGTAATTAGCAAACAATTTGGTCGAAGTAGGATTTAATGCTCATTTACATGTGAAACATACAAGCGATAAAGGAAATACAATAATTACAAACTACAATAATACGAATTACAATAATTACATTGGGATAGGCGATTTATGTCGAAAATACCTTTAAAACGGATAATTTGAGAAAAAGAATAAATAACGAACAAAACAGAAGGTGATAATACGGTTAATAGTTGATTATACGTAAACTAATTAAACTAAATCAAAGCAACAACGGAGTTCAGAGACAGAAATCATCCTGGAACAGGCGCAGCAGAGCTGCGCCCTCTGGAAGAGGTGCAGCAGTTGCTGCGTCTGTTCCAAGGGTGAGTTCTGGCTGTGAAGCCGGAACTGCAATTCGTTAATGTCAATTGATGATTTTAATGGTTAATTGATAATAATTACTCGGATGAAAGTGGTTAACATGTTGTTTAACATATGAATGGGTCGTGAAAACAGTAAAACATGAATGAGACGGAATTAAACGAATTAATTACATGAATGAACGATAGACATTAATGAGTCCTCTGTTGAAATCAATTAACTAGGTTAGATATAATGATATAGCAACAAATTAATGATGAACAGATGAAAACTATATCAAAGGACGAATTCCAGAAACCCAATATTGATGAATTGAATCTCTACAACCCGGAATTGAATTTAGTGACGAAAACCCGCAAATATTGATTATAAAGGATTTGAGGTCGGATTTATGATGATTAAAACATATTAATGAATGATGAATTATATACATGTGATTATTAATGATGATTATGACGAAGAATTTAAGGAAAACGAATGAAAACAAATAAACAAAGACGAATTACAGAGGACGAGGAAGAAGAAAAGAAGCAGGAACCGCGGCAGCCTCACGAAGAGGCGCAGCAGGAACTGCGCTCTTTCGAAGAGGCGCAGCAGTTGCTGCGTCTTTTCTCGACTGTCAGTCTTCTGAAAATCCGTAAAAAAGGTTTTAAAGATGGTTTTAGAAATCGGTTTTAATTGGGTATTTTCGACATGAATCTTACAATTGTTTATACAATAATTAAAAGTACAATAAATAAATAAGGATTATACACCCTCAGACTTACATGTTGACGAAACGAGAAGAACTAAGATATCGATTAGTGATGCTCGACGCGAATGCAAAGAGAGTGCCCTCGTAAGAGGAAAACGATCGATTAATTAAGTTGATTGATTATTGTGTAGTTGGTCAAATTGGTCGGTCATGCAACGGAGAGGCTGGTACCCGGAAAGATCCGAGCTTACGTGGTCGAATGTTCAAGCACGTAGGCGCCAATTAGTAAGAACGAAGTCTAGAATGCAAAGGGAGAAGAGAAGGGCGGACACTCGCGTGAGAAATATGAGGAACGAAGGCTCCTATTTATACTAATCACGTGACGGAATAGGGTTTCGGAGACTCTTTGGAAGTGAATCTCAAAAAGATATGAAAAAGATACGTGGAACATGCGAGAGAAGGGCCTGGGAAGAGGCGCAGCAGCCCATCATCGTCTCTTGGAAGAGGCGCAGACTGGCCGCGTCTATTCCCGGGAGGTTTCCTTCTGAAGAAAGATTTCCGCGTTTGAGTTATGGTAGGACGGAAATAATTCGATTATCTTAATATTTTATATGAATATTACGGGATATTATTTGCCAAAAGATAAAACTTGTAAAATATGGAATAGAAACATCCGAACATTCCAACATTCCGACTCGGGATTTAACAAATATCGAGAAAATGGAGACGGTTTTTGACCCGGACTTCGAATGTACTCTAATTACTGCCAAAACGACCGTATCGGGACGTAGATGACAACTATGAGGTCGACATTAATATTTGAGCAATCACTTGACGATAATCTTACGAATCACACAAATCGTTTCGCGAATCAAACATGCGGCCCAATCATCACCGGGTGGTTTGCGGAGGTGCGAAAATGAGGTGTCTACAGAGCCCCCACTTTGACCGAGGCTTGGACAAGGCGAAAGTCAAAGTATAGCCATCAGGTCAATCGAAGATTACAACCTGACGACTATGGCGACGCGAGGCGGCTCAAGGGGTTTGAACCAAGGACCTGTCGTCGGGAACATTTTAGAGTCTGTCGACTATCGCGGAGGGTCGTTTAAAGTCCATTAGACTACGTTAGGAAGCTCGCCAGCCATAAGAAGAGACCATACCTGAGACTTAATCGAACTTCGCGGGGAAACAAGAAATATTGAAAGCAGAGGGACGTCGGTAGAAATCTGGGGAATACGCTGCGTCGGTCTCAAGCGAACTCGGCAAAACTTGAGGTTGAATCGCTTGCGTCGGTCTCAAGCAAATTCTTGCTTTGGGAATATATTGAACATCTTGATCGTCGTGGGAGAAATCTCGAATGAGCAAGATCTTCGCAAAATACTACTGCGCGCTGGATAAAAGGATATGAGCAAGATCTTGCAAAATACTATCACACGGATAAAATGAATTGAGCAATACTGCAAAATACTACTGCGCTGGATAAAATGATTTGAGCAATACTGCAAAATACTACTGCGCTGGATAAAATGAATTGAGCAATACTGCAAAATACTACTGCGCTGGATAAAATGCGGGCCGGAACGAAAGGAAATCATCGAAACGGACCAAAAGAATATAATAGCGTCAAGGAAGAGGCGCACCAAAGATGGGCCCACAAGTAACGAACTTATAACGAATTTTTGAAAATCCGTATGGAGGGAACACAAGGAAGAGGCGCAGCAAGAACTGCGTCTCTTAAAAGAGGCGCAGCACCTGCTGCGTCTTTTCCCCAATTTGGCTTTTCTGCGTAAAAACGCGAAATCAGACGGATTGTATTTCATTATTTCGAAACACAATTCTTGCGATTTCTCTGTCAAATCTTCACCATTTCCGTCGAGGTTTGATCCAAAAGCTTGCATTAAACATGACTAATCGAGGTATGTATTCCAATCTTGCATTAATCTTCTGCATTTGTTGAATTTTGAGCCGCGAGATTTAGGGTTTTCGACCCTTTTGATCGAAAATTTGGGGCTTTTCCCTCAAATGGATTTGCCATGCTAAATTGATGTTAGAAACGGATAGTAGGCAATGTTAGGAACATAATCATGTGTTTGCTTCGAATTTTTGTCGAGTTTTGAGCTCTTGAGTGAATTTTGAGACGGTTTTACAGCTGAACCGCAAATTGCTTCGAAAATAGCCTTAGGAATGCCCATTTGCGATGAAATTTGATATTCGGAATCCTTGGATGATGGGTAAACTTTCCACCATCTCGGAATTTTGGTTTGTAACAACTTTTTCGGGACACCTTTTAGGGCATAATCGCCGTTATAGCGGAATGCTGCCGAATTTTCGACTTGAACCCGGAACTAGGCTTTGACTTGGACTTGACTTGACCCAATTCATCACATGAGTGATTGGGTTGGCGTGAATATGGCCAAAGATGGCATGGAAAGGGGCGTTTTCAGGGCTTTGAAGGCTCGAAAACTCCTTAACAAAGGCTTGTCGTCATGTGACGTGGCCTGAATTTACTTTAACGTTGCAGGTGATGAGGCTTCTACTTCTGGGAGGACTCCCATGGAGATAGACGCCACTACTGTTGAGGAGGCTTTGGAGCAGGCCTTCACCGCCGCGGTGATGGGCCGCCGAGTTTCACGAGGAGGAGGTCACGAGGAGGAGGAGATCCCGAGACGAGCCAACGTCGGCGAGGGGGTCGTCGGTGAGGGGAGCTCTGCGTGGGCCGAGACCTGGGAGAGTAGGCACCTCGTGTGGGCTGCAGAGGGTCACCTGTCCTACAGGACGGTGAAGAGTCTGGTAAATAGGAATTCACTACTCACTACCTGTCCTCTTTCATTCTTTTTTTGTCCAAATTTCTTTCAAATTTCAGCCAAAACTAAAGATAGCTTTGTTTCAAATCATTATAGGAGGCCGGGAACATCAGGTCGTTCTCGGGTTACACGACAGCAATGGAGCACTACGAGCGGCTGTCGGCGGAGGAGAGGGCCATGATCGAGCGTGGAGCGTTTGGTCCTCTGGTTCGTGTCCGAGGGATATCGTGAAGAGGAAGTTGCGGGCTAACCTTAGCCTGGTCCGCGCTTTCTTGGACCGATTCGGGATACGACTTCCACGTTTCACCGCCTTTCGGTGAGGTGGGAGTTACTCGGAGGATTACAAAGATGATTTCGGTCCGCCGTGCGGGACCGAGGAGATGGTGTGGCCGGAGACTGCCATGAGGGCGGACTCGGCTGAGGCGAGGAGGTTGATCGGTTGGAACTTGTCGCCGAAGGCTGTTGCAGTGCCGGGTTTGGTACCCAGTACCTACGTTCGAGACTACTTTGCGGGGAAGACCCCGGCGCTGGTGACGATCGATGGGAGGGAGACGGCTCCTCCTCCCTGCACACCGAGCGAGGGCTCGTCTGTGGCTTTGGTGGTTTCTGTCTTCGATTTATCTCGGAGACAAGGGCGAGAGGTCGTCGACGAAGCTTCTTCCCTTTCTTTCGACTGAGTTCCCTAGGGCGCCGGGACCGGTCATCTGCTGGTTTTGCGGTCCTCATCCGCTTCATGAGGGCCAAGGTTAGTCCAGAGCTGATGGAGAAGGGGACTTCTCCAGGTGCTGTCGGACCTGGACTACTGTTGGAGGTATGAACCTTCTTTTAGACCAAAGTAAATTCTTTTCTTTATTAAACCACGAAAGATCGTCATTGATTATTCTGTTTTACAGGCGTGGGTGTACTCCTACTTCCCGAGTCTCGCGCCGAAGAGGACGGAGCCGTTGGAGAAGACCTATCCCGTGGTGAGGGATTGGGTGATGTGTCGGACGAAGAGCAAGCGTTCTTCGCACAATGTCTATCGGCGGGACGTGAACGTCCTTCAGCTGAGCAGCGTGAGTATCCCACTCGTATTTATTTATATTTCTTATCCTTTGCCTTCGCTTGATCATAGGAATGATCTTTGCCTTATCTTGTCGCAAAGGGTGCCCAGCACCTTGGGCGGAGTATCTTGGAGCGCCTCCTTTTGTCGCCGAGGTCCTTCGACCTAGGAGCCCGAGTCGGCTGGCTTTTTGTGGACGTCGATGGGTCCTGTGTGGTATCCGGGCGAGCGTTTGGCTCGTCAGTGCTCTCGGGACGCGTTGACGGTTCCCGTTGATCCTCCGAGGACGATGTTCGGGAGCCTGCGAGGCCGAGAGGAGGCGGACTGGCCGGTGCCGGTGGCGACGACCTTCTTCTCCCGGGCGAGGACTACCCGCGTTCCTTTACGGGAGGTTGGCGTCGCCGCAGTGGTGAGTATCTTTTACTTTTCCTTGATTTGATTTTGAGAATTACGACGAAAGATCATCGATTAATGAGAGCTATTTGTCCTTGCAGGAGGTCGAGGCGGCGGGCATCGAGCCCCAGTGTACCCCGAGACTCTTGAGTACACTGACGCGACCGGGAGGACGACGATCTCCGAGTTGCGTGACTTTGACGTAGCTGTGACGGATGCTGGCCTAGACGACTGGCAGCATCTGATTCGGAGGGTGAGCCTCCAGTTTATATACCTTTCGTGTAAGAACACATTTGATTGAACTTGTTCAATTTACTGAGGATTTCTTTTGAAATGCAGGTCGCGCCATCTCGGTTCGTGGCGCTATGGAGGGTGGCCAACCGGCTACGAGCTACCGCCATCGAGGCACTCGTCGGTGGTCGAGGTCGTCAGGTATGAACCTCATTTGATTTCTTTTGATTTTTTTTTTTTCAATTTTGCTTGAATTGATTGACATGAGCCACTTTACTTCTGTTTACAGGCTGGCCGTGAGTCGGAGCGAGAGTTGACCCAGTCTCGGGAGGAGACAGCTCGCTTGTTGAGGGAGCTCGAGTTTCGGGATGCCGAGATTGCCGCTCTTACGGCGAGAGTTGCTGAGTTGGAGGGTGCCCAGCAGTAGTTTTGTGTAGTTTTGTAGATTTGTACATCTGATTTTGAACATTTTGGACTTTGTTTGGGGCGCTAGCCCCCAGTTTGCTTGTACATTTGCTTCATTTGGTGTATATACGACGGCCTGAGTGCCTTTGCTGCTGGGTTGTGTTGCTTGTATCTGCAGGTTAGTTCTTGAACAGGTTTGGTAGATAACGGTTTACGCCGTCATGCTGCCGAAATTTACATAGAAATCACGCAAAACATACATTTTATACATATGGCCTTAATTAGCGCAAAAAAGACTCAAAAGAACGTAAAAATGCAAAAATTTTGCCGGAAATGACCGGACGGTAGGGAGGGTTACCCCCTAAAAAAAGAAAAAAAGAGAAATCTATAAGTGTAGAAATGAAATGTAGAAATGAAATGTTGAAATTAGTTAAAAAAATGAAAACAAAAGAAAATTATTTCCCAAAAGGAAAATGAAATTTATTTCCTAGAAAGAATGAAATTTAGTGTGATGAAATGGCGAAGGTGTCGACGTCGCCTCGAAATGCGTGCCCGCGAATTTAGGAAACTCGAAACATGGTAATCTCCCCGTATTTACCAAAATACAACTCCGCAGGAATAGGAAATCATGCGTTATAGAATTAGGAAAGATCCAACACGGAAATCATAGAAGTGAGACTGGGGAAGAGCCGCAGCATGAGCTGCGTCCCTTTGAAGAGGCGCAAGAGTCCGCGCCTGTTCCTGCCGGTCCGTTCGACGGATTTTTGGAAACAGCAATTAGTATAAATAGAAGCGTCGATGGAGTTTTAATTCACATAAATCTTCCGTCTTTTCTTCGTCTATTCACATAAAAGTCCCAAAATAAATTTTCAAAAGAAAATTATCATCATGAATACTTTGGAGATCCGCTTGAAGGAATGGACTAATGAATTTTCGAATATGGAGAAGCATGACATGGGTGCTTATAACCTTGGGTCTTTGTTGAGTTTGAAACTCATTAAAATTGTAAACCTATTCTTGGATGCTTGCCTTGACTATTGGGACCCGAATTATCATGTTTTCGCGTTCCCAGGAGGTGATATTTGCCCATTTCCTGAAGAAATAGCTGCTATTGGTGGATGGGATCCCGAACATTTACTCGCCATTCCTTCCACTTCACAAGGGTATAAGAGCAAATTCAGAGACTTGCTTGGACTGACCAGACTTGAGGTGGATCGTCTAGTTACCCCGAAAGGCGTGAGAATGTTGGACTTTATTGATCGATTCATCAACAGGGCTGACCCTACTGTCTCTCATGTTGCTAGGAGGAGAGCATTTGGCTTTTGTTTGTTGCATGTGTATGTCTTCCAAGGGCATGTTGATGAAGACTTGAGAGGTGATCCTCGTCTTTTGTGCCTTATCGAGCAAATGGAGTCGCGCAGAGCCCACTTGCTTATGCTTAGGGGAGATTATCTTGGGCTTGGATAATAGGAAATCCAACCGCGATCTACCGTTTTTGGGGAGTCCCGTCATTTTGCAGGTAAAAGACACCTTTTCTTTTTCTCTTTTTTGTTGTTTTTGTTTTCGTTCGTTTTTTCTTTTTCTTTTTCTTCTTTTTTTTTTTTTTTTTTTTTTTTTTTTTTTTTTTTTTTTTTTTTTCGGTGTCTAATACCTACTTTTGGTAGGTTTGGCTTATGGAACGGCTCCGATTGATCGAGCCCCCAGTTCATGCACTTTCCTATCATTCCCGTATGATTGCGATGAGGACGCGGTTGTACATGGTGGACTTCACCCGGTCCGCGGTTATTGGAAGACCAAGTCAAGAGTGATGATGGCCCGTTGATTAGGTGGGTCGTGCCGTGGTGGCACCTCAAGTCCACACCTGGAGTGTCTTCTTTGGATCCCACTAGGTCCGTGCGCATTCCGGGATTGGAGTTCATGGTATGCATCTTTCCGAAAAGATTGATGAGGCAAGTTGGGGTGAAGGGCGCACGATCCCGAGGCTTGACACCGTCCCGCAGATCGCCGTGGCGCTTACTACCGAGAGCCGAAGAGAGTGGGCTATTAAATGGGCCCAAAGAAACATGTGGTTCTTGAACTTCTCCGCCAATGCTTTATGGGTGTCGATTCTTATCCGAGGTGGAGAAAGGCTGCGACTTCGGAAGAGCGCGAGAGACTAAGGAAACGCGAACCTGTCGACTACAAGGTGCGCGAGGGAGAAAAAGAGAAAGAGAAGCATCTGACAGAGGGAGAAGAAGAAGCCGGGCTTCAGGTCATTCGTCCTTCAAAGAAATCAAAGACTACTCCTGTCGCAGAGATGGTGGTTGGCAAGAATGGAAGAGTCAGGCCTCGAGAAAGACCGTTGGTGATTAGGTCCAAGTGGTGCATGAGCGCCCAGCTCGAGGTCGTGACAAGAAGTATGACAAGAATGACAAGGGCAAAGGGAAGATGGAAGAATAGCCCGAGTCCTTATTTATTATTTGATTATTATTATTGTTGTTGTAATAAAAAGGAGGGATTTTTAGAATCCTAGCCTATTCTATTTTTATTATGTAACGTACTACTATTATTAGAAAGCGAATGGAATAAAAAAGGTTGAATGGTTATGAAACCGTTGTGATTTTCTTTTATTATTCTTGTCGAATTTCAAATGCAATGCAAATGTCCTTCTATTTACATTTTAAATATATTGGGTTGAATCCGGTGAAGGATTGCCTACGTATTCACTTTAAAAAAGTGAAATCAAACCCTTGCGCGTAGTTCGAGTAAATGTAAAAGAATAATTGTTCGAAGCAAGAGCTTGTAATGAACATAGAAAATAAGCATGAGCTTTTGCTTGTTCTCAAGGTGCGAATTTAGTTTATTTGATGATATGAGGACGACAAATTTGTCAAAATGCAAGAGCACAGTGACACTTAGCTTATTTCAGCTTGGCCAGGGGCCGTTTATTTAGTGCCACAAGAGCGACACATGGGTTTACGCGAGGCGCGTGTGTGGTCCTATTCTAGGCATAGTATCGTTTCAGCTGGTCAAGGTTTGTTGGGTTTGAAAACTCATTCCCATCTAGGTCTGTGATTTTAACCGCACCCCCTGGGAGTATGGATTTGACTAGATATGGTCCGGCCCAATTAGGTTTGAATTTTCCCCTTGGGTCGACAGGTAAAAGAGCTCTAACCGATTTGAGTACTAAGTCTCCTTCTTTGATGTTTCTTGGCCTAACCCTTTTGTTGAAAGCTCGTTTGATACGTGCTTGATATGTTTGGACATTATGTAAGGCGCGTAGCCGACGTTCATCCAGGAGGATGAGTTCTTCATATCTATCCTTCTTCCAATCAGCTTCAGGGATTTGACTTTCGAGTAGAATACGCAAGGATGGTATTTCTAGTTCGACTGGTTGTACGACTTCCATGCCGTAGGTCAAATATAAAGGAGTGGCCCCAGTGGGCGTCCTAACTGATGTACGATACCCCCATAAAGCAAAGGGTATCTTGCTTGGCCAATCTCTGTAGTTGTCAGTCATTTTCTTGAGAATTGTGACAACATTCTTGTTTGCCGCCTCTACCGCGCCGTTAGTCTGTGGTCTATAGGGCGAGGAGTGGTGATGCCTAATCTTATATTTGGCTAGCAATTGCTCGGTTTCGGCTTGGAAGTGTGACCCATTATCGCTAATGATCTCATGTGGGCAACCATATCGACAGATGATGTTGTTTTGTATGAACTTTGCCACATTTTTGGCCGTAAGACCAGTGTAGGAAGTCGCTTCTACCCATTTGGTGAAGTAGTCAATTGCTACTAGAATGAAACAGTGACCTCCTGTTCCGGCTGGGGTTATCTTTCCGATTATGTCAATTCCCCATGCAGAAAATGGCCAAGGAGATGTCATCGTATAGAGCAATGAAGGAGGGACATGTTGTACATTCCCGAAGATTTGACAATTGTAGCAATGTCTCACATATTTGATGCAATCAGATTCCATTGTGGTCCAATAATATCCCAAACGTGTGATTTTCTTTGCCATCATAGGCCCACTCATGTGGGGACCGCATTCTCCATCATGGACTTCTTCCATTACCTTTCGTGCCTGTGAATGATCAAGGCAACGTAGGACTACACCAAGAGGTGTTCTTTTGTATAATTCTCCTTGCATCAGAATGTATTGGGAAGCTAATAGTCGTATAGCACGTTGTCCCCTCTTGTCCATATCGGGTGGATAGGTACCATTGAGCTTAAAATTCAAGATTGCTTGGAACCAGGGTTCCTGCGCGATTTCCTCTTCATCGGTGATTTGGTGGACATAAGCCGGTTCTGACCGTCGTTCGATGCACAAAGGCATGTCTATCATGTGATCTGGCATGTTTATCAAAGATGCAAGTTTCGCAAGAGCGTCTGCAAATTGATTTTCCTCTCGAGGTAGGTATAAGTAGGTTACGTGATCAAAGAATTGAGCCACTTGGTCTATCCTAGCCTGATAAGGTGCAAGGCTTTCACTTCGGATTTTCCAAGATCCTGTAACTTGGTTGATGATTAGTGATGAATCCCCATGTACTCGGAGGTTTTTGATTCCTAAGCTTACTGCTGGTTGTAGTCCGATGATACAAGCTTCATACTCTGCAGCGTTGTTTGTCACCTCGAAGTCGAGTTTGACAGCAATTGGTGTATCCTCACCTTCAGGAGAAATGAGCAACACTCCTATTCCGAATCCTCTTAAGTTTGATGCTCCGTCAAAGTATAGATCCCAGGAGTCTACATCTGTTTGAAGTATATCCTCGTCGGGAAATGACCAAGTATCTATGGTTTGTGCGTCGTTGATAGGATTTTCCGCGAAGAACTCGGCGACGGCGCGACCTTTTATGACTTTCAGTGGCACATATTTAAGGTCGAATTCTGAGAGCATCAGAGTCCATCTTGCTAGACGTCCGTTGAGGACGGGTTTTTCGAAGAGGTATTTGACTGGATCTATTTTGGAGTATATCTTGATGGAGTAGCTAAGCATGTAGTGACGTAGCTTCTTCGTTGCCCACACAAGAGCGAGGCATGTCTTTTCGAGTTGTGAGTATTTGCACTCATATTCCAAGAACTTCTTACTTAGATAGTAAATAGCTCTTTCTTCACTTCCTACGGTTTGAGCCAGCATAGCACCCATGGCGGTTTCAGTTACTGTGAGATATAAACCAAGAGGTTGATCTCGTTGTGGCGGCATGAGCACTGGTGGTTTAGCCAATATCTCCTTGATTCGGTCAAACGCCTTTTGGCAATCATCATCCCACATGGTGTGGTCTGTTTTCTTGAGTTTCTTGAATATAGGCTCGCAAATCATTGTAAGTTTCGATATGAATCGATTTATGTATTGTACCTTTCCCAGGAATCCTCTGACTTCTTTTTCTGTTCGGGGTTGTGGCATTTCGATCAGAGCTTTGATTTTGGAAGGATCTATTTCTATTCCTCTTTGACTAACCACGTATCCCAGGAGTTTGCCAGATGTTACCCCAAATGTGCATTTCTGAGGATTGAGCCTCATGTTGTACTTCCGTAGCCTTGCGAAGAATTTGCGAAGGTTCGCAATATGTCCCTTTCTTTCTTTGGATTTGACGATCATGTCATCTACGTATACCTCAACTTCTTTGTGCATCATGTCATGTAAGAGTGTAGTCGCGGTGCGTTGGTATGTAGCTCCGGCGTTGATTAATCCAAACGGCATTACGGTGTAGCAATAGGTTCCCCATTGGGTGACGAATGCGGTCTTATTCCATGGCCATCTTGATTTGGTTATAATCCGCATATCCATCCATGAAGGATAGTAATGCGTGGTCTGCAGTATTGTCCACTAATATGTCGATGTGAGGTAGAGGAAAGTCATCTTATGGACTCGCTTTGTTCAAATCCCTAAAGTCAACACAAACACGGATTCTCCCATCCTTTTTGGGTACGGGTACTATGTTGGCTACCCAAATCGTAAATACTCGGAAACTTTGATGAACCCGGCTTTGAATTGCTTATCAACTTCTTCCTTAATCTTTAGAGCCCATTCTGTTCTCATTCGTCGAAGCTTCTGTTTCAGAGGTTTGAAACCTGGCTTAATCGGAATCCTATGTTCGGCAATATCCATGTCGATCCCTGGCATGTCTTTGTAGGACCAAGCGAAAACGTCTTTGAATTCATTTAGGAGGTCTATGAAATCGGCCCTTTCGGTAGAGCTCAAGGTAGTCCCTATCCTAAGTTCTTGGGGTTCTAGTTCGGTTCCTACGTTGATGGGTTCGGTGTCCTCTATTACTAGTCCCCCTTCCCCTTCCTGTAATATTTCTTTGGCTACGTAGGGAGGTATTTCGGTTAAGTCTGGGTCTTGGTCATCCTCAGTATCATCATAAACAGAATTGCACTCGAAAGAACACAGAGAGTAAGCAGAACCTGATTTATTCATATTAAGATTTGAGTAAATTTGAAACAAAGAAGTCAACTGATCCATGGTCAGTGGTGGCAAAGGGACAGTGGTTGGGGCATTTCCCGAACTACTGTGACTACTCGAGGCTAAGCTAGGAGAAACGAAGGGAGTGGGGATGACAACAGTAGTAGACTCTCTAATGACTTCTCTAGACTCCGACTCTGACTCCGACTCCGACTCGAATTCATCGTCTTCTGGTTCTCCTTTGAACATCTCTCCTTCTCCAGTGGTGAGCTTGAAGAGTCTTCCTTGGTTGTTGGTCCACTTGATTGATTTTCTCCATCCTTTCTGCTGCTTTGTGTCGGTTTCTGTGATCAATGCGGTGGGGTTGAAGCGATCGTCCTGAAGTATCATGGTAATGATCTCATCCTGCGCGGCCCTAACGAATCGGTCATCTCCAAACAATAGGCTAACAGCTTGTTCGTCTAAGCAAGGTGCTTGACGGGTTTTAACGGTAGGAACCGTTTCTGGAGGAATGAAGTAGCAATCGTGAAAGATCTCGATTCCGGCTAGCTTCCTCTCAAGGTAATGCCAAGGTTCGGGAAATCCATGAAAGAGCTCCGAACTTCCTTCTTGAACAAAGTATCCATTTAAGGTATGGAGATAGGGTCTCATTTGGACTCCTACGTGCTTGCGGTTTTGGACTTGGGCCAGCATTTCGAGGACTTCCTCTTTTGTAGGTTTGTACCCTAGTCCAAGTGGTATCCTTGTTGAGTTGCCTTTCTTGTGTGGTGCGAAGGTATTCTTCCGAATTGGGTTCAAAGGCATTTCAGGGAAGTATCCCTGGGACTTGAGTATGTGGTTGACCACTAAGTTGGAGTAGGGATTATAGTATAGAGGTGCCAACTCACTTTCTATGACATTCACACTTTGGAAGCCCCCAAGTTCGTATATGGGATCCGCAAGGACTTGATTGTTTGATTGTTTCTCGATTATTGCCTTGATGGGCGACGAAGTGATCGTCACTACTTTGCCATTTAGTGGGATCTTGATCTTTTGGTGAAGGGTGGATGTTACTGCTTTGGAAGCATGAATCCAAGGCCTTCCCAGAAGTATATTGAATGAAGCTTCGATGTCCACTATTTGGAAGTTAACTTTTCGTTCGATTGGTCCCGTGGCTATGGTTAGGCTAGCAAGTCCAACCACTTTTCGTCGTGTACCGTCATACGCACGTACACCTTGATTGGTGGGAGTCCAATCCGACTCTTTCATGCCTAGCTTGTATGCCGTTTTGAGGGGTATGACGTTGACCGCGGAGCCATCATCTACCAAGGTCATTGGCACATTCTTCTTTAGACAAATGACAGTGATGTATAGAGCAAGGTTGTGACTAGCGCCAAAAGGTGGCAAGTCTTCGTCTGAGAAAGTAATAGGATTACTTAGCTTTGGTGATTCTTGGAAGACCAAGTTGACTACATCTTCAGGAGTGGAGTTATGTTCTACACTTAGCTTGGCCAAAGCTTGCAGTAAAGCTTGGCGATGTGGGAATGAGCTTGCTATTAATTGCCAGATTGAAAGATCAGCCTTGGTCTTTTGTAATTAATTGCTTGAGCAAATGATCAGTGGGGTCATCTTCGTTGTCATTTGGTGTGATGACGTTGGTTGGACCGTTTTGAGTAGTATTTTGATATGGGCGACCCGAACGAGTTAGGTGATCCACATCTTGGTCTTTGCCATTCTGGACTATTTCCTTGACTACGGAGTTTTCAATGAGATACTCGTCTTCATCATTATCGGCCCAAACCCCATTGATTGCAGCTAGTTCCCTCATTCTCATGATGTCACTTTCTAGTCGTATGATTTGATCGACTAGTTTATCAACCACGGTGACTACTTCTTGCATAGTGGCATTTTGAGAGAAGATTAGTGGCGCATGTTCTTCGGTGTTGCGTTGGGATTGCGTAGGGTTGTTACCATGCTCTCTAGTTCCCAAACTTGCCTATCTACACTCCTCGCCCATGTGATGAAGTCGGAAATGGTAGGGGAGATAGTAGAGTAGAACCCCTCTTTCTCAATTGCATGAATTTCATTTTCGGTGGGAGAAATGAGGTGTGAGCAATCTAAGGTAGATTCATCACTTGTAATCACTAGAACTCCAAGAGGATTCTGAGTGTTGTTGGGTTTACCTCCTGGTGGTATTGGAAGTCGACCATCTTCGATCATATCTTGAAGCACGTGTTTCAACTTGTAGCATTTTTCTGTGTCGTGTCCTTTGCCCCTATGGTATTCACAGTAGGAATTTTCATCCCAAAACTTGGATTTCTTTTCGGGTTCGGGAGTAGGTCCAATGGGTTGGAGTTTACCTTGCTTCATTAGCCTCTTTAGAGCGTTGGAGTAAGTATCCCCAAGGTTTGTGAACTTCCTTGGTGGGCTAGTTTTCTTGGATGGCTCGAGGAGGTTAACCTCATCGGTCTTGCTAGTAGAGCTGTATGAACGACTCGTGGACCCTTGATATCCTCTAACTACCGTTTTGGACAAGAGTCCTTTACGGATGTCATCTTCAATTCGTGTCCCTAGTACAATTAAGTCCTTGAAAGTCTTGATGTTTTGATATCTCAAATGGTTGGCATATATGGGCTTGAGATTATCCACAAACTTTTCCACAAGAGTAGCCTCATCCGGGCGTTCAACTAGTTGAGTACTAGTCTTCCTCCACCTACTTAGGAAGTCGGTGAATCCTTCTTTGTCATTTTGGGTAAGAACCTCTAGAGTGCGCATGTTGACTTGGATCTCGGCATTATCCGCATATTGTTTCGAGAACTCGATTGCGGCGTCCTCCCAAGTGGCGACTTTCTTGTGCTATAAAGTGTAGAACCATTGCTTCGGGATGGTGTCAAGAGATGAAGGAAAGATCCTTAAGAACATCTCGGGTTTGATGCCTTTGATAGACATGTAATCCTTGAAGGCACGGATGTGGTTCAAAGGGTTCTCGTGTCCCTTGAACTTAGGGATATCCGTCATGCTAAAGTTAGTTGGCAATTTGGAATTGACGGCTTCATACTTGCGATTGTTTTCCCTATAAATGTCATCCCCCTTAAGGTACATCAATTGCTCCTCTAAGTATTGGAGTCTTTTCTCGGCTGCAGTCGTCCCTATGATAGGATTCTCATCTTTAGACTCGTCATCGGAAAAACGTAGTACTTCACCTTTAGGGGGAGGCAACCTTCCCTCTACATCAAAGATACGGCCTTCGATAAGTTCAAGGCGGTCATAGGTTTGTTCTTGAGTGATTTGCATTTGGGCTAGCGCGGCTAGGATTCGATCATTACTCTCTTGAATTTGCTGGAGGTTTGTTTCATCACTTGATCCGGGCATCTTGGAAACTGGATAAGAGATCGGCGATTAATCAAAACACGATCAACCATTCTATCACACTTGCTAAAAGAGGAAAAGTTTTGACTCGTGAAGTGGGTGTGGGCCACTTGTGTTGAGTGAGTTTTGAAGAAAGAGAAGGTCTTTGAAAATGTGTGTCCTAGTCAACTGTAGTGTAGTTGTAGGAGTGGACTCGAAGTGAGGTTTTGAAATGGGCTTGTGGCCCGAATTTTGACACGACAAACGGACGGAGTTTTGACCGGATTTTGCGCTAATTGAAGGCCTATTTTTTCGAAATTCTTGTTTGAAAAAAGGATTTTGATTTCTTGAAAATTCGTCATGGTTTTGTTTAGAAGTGGTGATCACGTAGGGTTTACACATTTATACAGGCAATATAACGGGATGCTGAGTGCATTTAGAAGGGTTTTGGTTTAAAGGGTGGGTTGCCATACCGAACCATCAAACCCGAAGTCTGTGGAGAGGCTCGTGCCAAACAAGAGTAAGGCCGATTCCTAGTCCATTTCCTCAAGTAGTGAAGGCCCTTGATACAAACAAGAGTAAGCATCATGGTACGGATGACGTCAATCGCTATCCATCCTTAGGCCCAAATAAGAATTAGGACCGTTTAGACGGGACGATTGGTCGAATGGATTGGGTTGGGCCTAGGAAGGCCGAATAAAACGGTCTAGGAAGAACGAGTTATGAAAACCGACAATTGTCTTGTACAAACTATTCCCTAACCTTGTTCGAGTTTCACCCTAGCTACACGTAAGTGTATAATCCCCAGCGGAGTCGCCAAACTGTGGACAGTGGGCCGCCCACGGGGGCGCTTGGTGAGAAGGTCGAAAACAAGCGTTTGCATTTTGTAAGGAGTCGCCACCAATTTTTATGGGAAATTGGAACCGTTCGAATACTCGTGTCATGTCAAGACACAAAGTAGTGACATGAACACTAAGCAATCGTTACCCTTAGCATTCTATGTCTAGAATGACTCTCGTGGATGCCAATGAACACGGGTGCTCACGAGATCCGGAGTAAGGGGTGATGGGACGTATTAGGAAGCTCTTTTGATCGAACACCTAATCCCGCCCGCCTCGATAGCGGCCTCTACTAATGATTAGGGAAGTTATTCGTACTTGATATATCGTCGGCTATATGCATGCAATGCAACATCCAAGTTTTAATCCTAGCATGTGAGAATTAATACTAAGTCGGTTGACAAGTAATTAGCAAACAATTTGGTCGAAGTAGGATTTAATGCTCATTTACATGTGAAACATACAAGCGATAAAGGAAATACAATAATTATAAACTACAATAATAAGAATTACAATAATTACATTGGGATAGTCGATTTATGTCGAAAATACCTTTAAAACGGATAATTTGAGAAAAAGAATAAAAGAATAAATAACGAACAAAACAGAAGGTGATAATACGGTTAATAGTTGATTATACGTAAACTAATTAAACTAAATCAAAGCAAAAACGGAGTTCAGAGACAGAAATCATCCTGGAACAGGCGCAGCAGAGCTGCGCCCTCTGGAAGAGGCGCAGCAGTTGCTGCGTCTGTTCCAAGGGTGAGTTTTGGCTGTGAAGCCGGAACTGCAATTCGTTAATGTCAATTGATGATTTTAATGGTTAATTGATAATAATTACTCGGATGAAAGTGGTTAACATGTTGTTTAACATATGAATGGGTCGTGAAAACAGTAAAACATGAATGAGACGGAATTAAACGGATTAATTACATGAATGAACGATAGACATTAATGAGTCCTCTGTTGAAATCAATTAACTAGGTTAGATATAATGATATAGCAACAAATTAATGATCACTACTACAAAAACAGGCAACCACAACGGCCCTTTAACAACGCTTATTCACGAAAATCATCAAAACACGTTGTAGAATTTTTTCCGCGAATTTTACCAAACTTAATGACAACGGTTATGCGTTGTTAACCGTTGTTATTTCTTTTAACAACGGGTCATACTTAAACAACCGTTGTTAATAAAAAAACTAATAACAACGGTTAAATTTTAACCGTTGTTAATGGTTTGGCGCCAAATTAGTGAAAAGTAATCACAACGGTTGTAGTCTCAATAACCGTTGTTATTAATATTATGAAAATCTTAAGAACAACATATTGCTTTATTCTGCTATACGCTACAAACACAAACACAAGCTAATACTGCTACTATATCATCCTCCATTCCTCCCTGATCGTCTCTCTGTCTTCATCTCCGTCACTGTTGTCACGTCTTCTCTCCCTCATCGCGCGTGTTTATCAATCGGGATATATATGTTTTCTTAGCAACGCTTATTTCGTTTATTTGTTTGCCTATTATTGTATTTTCTGAATTAGTTGCCTATTATTACGAATGTAGAATAATGACTCGAACTTGGATGATTGATGCAAATATGAGTGACCGCACCTACAAGGATGGTTTAGCTGAATTTTATGAATTCATTTCGAACAATTTGAAAGGTTCTTCTAGTATTGCATGTCCTTGTGAAAGATGCGGTAATATTAGCTATATGGCTTTTCCGGACGTTAAAATACACCTAGAAAAGTGGAGATTTAGTCGATCCTATACACTTTGGATTTTTCATGGGGAATCATTAGAGGAAGAGAATAACTCTGAAGAAGATGATGTTGAGGTACACGAAAGGCTAACTGATGATCCTGAGTTTGCCGAGTTTTTTGAGTTGGAAGAGTTGGAAGTAGAGAAGTTGAATGTTGGGTCTATAGATAATGAAGAGAATGATGATGATTCCATTGCTTTTGAAGATGTAGGTGATGACACTAGTAATTGGGATGACCTTATTAACAACATGTATGAGAAGTTGTGTGAGTCCAAGCACCTCTTTATCCTGGTTGTAAGTTCACAAAAATGTCTACTGTGGGTGAAGTTGTATAATATCAAGGGGGCAAATGGGGTGAGTGACACGTGTTTCACTAGTTTTTTAGCCTTGATAAAGGAGTTGCTTCCAGATGGTAATGTTCTACCCGTTAAGACATATGAGGCGAAAAAACTAATAAGAGGAGTGGGTATGAAATATGAGAAAATACATGCATGTCCAAATGATTGCATATTGTATCGGAAATTATATCAAAACTTAACCAATTGCCCTAAATGTTTGGAGTGGCGTTATAAGGATAAGGAAGGGATCCCGGCTAAGGTGTTGTGGTATTTTCCATTGATACCAAGAGTCATAAGGATTTATGCGAATCCCGATGATGCAAAAATGTTAACTTGGCATGAAACAGAAGAATAAATGATGGAAAGCTAAGACACCCTAGATGGTAAGCAATGGAAATCGTTCGACGATAAGTATCCCGAGTTCGGCAATGAACCTAGAAACTTACGTCTAGCGCTGTCCATGATGGAATGAACCCACACGGAAACATGAGTAGCCAACATAGTACTTGGCGAGTAGTGTTGGCTATTTATAACTTACCTCCATATGTGTGCATGAAAAGAAAGTATTTGATGTTGTCGTTGTTAATTTCCGCCCTAAACAACCTGGAAATGATATAGATGTATATTTGGAACCTCTTCTAGATGATTTGCGATTGTTGTGGGATAGTGGGATAGAAGTATTTGATGCATATAAGAACGAAACTTTCAATTTGAGAGCGATGTTATTGTGTACAATATCTGACTATCCGGCTTATGGCGACCTTTCTGGGCACACAGTTCATGGGAAAGAGGCTTGTCCATTGTGTGGGGAGGATATCGAGTCTGAATACTTGAAGTCTTCTCGTAAGTATGTGTATATGGGAAATAGGAGGTTCTTGTCTCATGACCATTGTTATCGCAAGATGCAGAAAGCATTCAATGGAAGACAAGAACTTCATCAACCTCCTAGAATTTTGAGTGGGCATGAAGTTTATCAGAAAGTAAAGCATATTGAGATAGATTATGGGAAGAAGAGCGGCTCTAAATTGTCTACTCGTGGGTATAAGAAAAGATCCATATTTTTTGATAAACTTCCATATTGGCCGACTGGAGGTCGAGCATTGCCTCGATTTCATGCACATTTAGAAAAATGTCTGTGATAATATTATCAATACCCTTCTGAATGTTCCTGGTAAAACAAAGGATAACGCCGCAGCTAGGGAAGATATGAAAATGATGGGTATTAGGCTAGAGTTGGCACCACAGAAGAGAGGTAATCGTACATTTTTACCGCCAGCAGCTTTTACCCTTTCACGGAATGAGAGAAAAGAGTTCTGTGCATGCTTGAATGGAATTAAAGTGCCACATGGTTATTCGTCGAACATCAAAAGCCTAGTGTCGATGCAAGACCTAAAACTCACGGGTTAAAGTCACATGATTGTCACACTTTGATGCAACAATTACTACCCGTGGCTATTCGTTCCATTTTACCTGAAAAGGTAAGATATGCTATAACTAGATTCTGTCTCTTCTTCCAATCCATATGCGAGAAAGTCATCGATCCCGATGACGCGGATTCATTGCAGGACCTCGTTGTAACCTCTCTTTGTCAGTTGGAAATGTATTTTCCACCCTCTTTCTTCACTATCATGATTCATCTGACCATTCACTTGGTTAGGGAGATTTTGTACCTTGGGCCCGTGTACTTGAGATACCAGGATCCTTTCGAAAGATTGATGAAAGTCTACAAGGACTATACATCTAATCGGTATCGTCCCGAAGGTTGTATTGCTGAACGCGCTATTTTAGACGAAGCTCTTTCATATTGTTACGCTCATCTCTCCCCCGAGGAGTTGATTGGCGTTCCTAAGAATCGTCATAGTGACTGGATGACCGGAAAAGGTATTAGGGGCCTGGTTGAAAAAATTGTGACACGTGAAATGTTGCATTTAGCACACATGTATGTGCTAAACAACGAAGATGAGGTGCAACCTTATATTCAACAACACAAAGATGAGCTCAAATACGATCACCAAAACAAGACCGAGAAGTGGATTGCGAACGAGCATACGAAGACGTTTCCTGAGTGGTTTAGGAATATTGTCTTACAAAGTACTGATCAAACTGGTGATGACATCTCTCCTAGGTTACTACGTCTTGGTTTAGGTCCAAATGCCAGGGTCACCTTTTACAACAGTTTTGCCATTAATGGATATACTTTTTACACCCGCGAGCAAGATGAGGTGAGCACAATGCAAAATAGTGGTGTGAGTTCTGAATTTGAGGCAATGCACTTTGCTACTTCAAAAGATAAAAAGCCTATTTGGGGAAAATGCCTTTATTATGGTGTTATTCAAGAAATATTGGTACTAGATTACATTGATTTCACACTGCCTTTGTTTCGATGTAACCGGGTTGATAACAACATCCATTGTGTCCGAAAGGATAAGATGGGATTTACGTTGGTCAATCTGGGTAAGGTTGGCAATAATAAGGATGATCCTTTCATAATGGCATCCCAAGCTAAACAAGTGTTCTATGTCACCGATCCTATGGATAAGAAGTGGTCTGTTGTACTGTCTATAAGGAAAAGAAGGAGTAGTCCATCCGATAATGATGATGATGATCGGGATGTCGTTTTTGAGGGAATGGATCAGTCTACCACCGTATCTTATTTCGACGATGTTGACACTGATCATGAGGACACCGAAAGCATCTATATGCGTGATGACCATGGTGAAGGTATTTGGGTTAACGAAGAAACTATGACATCCAAGAAACGTCCCCGATCCTCGAGATAGTTCATCGGACACATACAAGATATGCATGCATGCTGGTGTAAGTTGTCTTATTTTCTTGATCTTATTATTAGATGTGGATGCTTTGGTGTTGAAATTGCTTGAATAATGTATTGTTACAGTTTGGACCGTAATGGAATTACAGATAATTTTTTAAAAAAAGAGGTTCAACAATAACAACGGTTATATTTAAATTACCCGTTGTTAATACTTTCAACAACGGGTGTAGTACCTCTACCCGTTGTCAATTATTTTTTTGACGTATTTCATTTTGGCGCAAATTTGGTGAAAATATATTACAACGGGTATATGTTACCCGTTGTAATAAACTTTTGACAACGGTTGACTTTTATTGACCCGTTGTTATTAACATATAACAACGGTTCTTCTTTGAGCACCCGTTGTTAATAGTTTGTCTTAATAAAAAACTAATATAGAAACCCATCCAGCATGCCATACACAAACTAACACACACAACATTATTACTCCAACCGTTGGTATCCTGTGTTAATCCTTCTCTCTTCCTCGCTTTTTACATTCTCGTCGCCGGCCGTCGCCCAGTTTCCGACGCCCAGATTCCGTTGCCTTCCCTTATCATCCTGCTCGTTCTCTTTATCATCATCATCAACAGGTATGTTCACTTTAATTTTGTGTTTCGTCATTAGGGTTTTAAGACGATCATCTTGTTTCTTTTTTCATGCATTTGTTTGTTTTTCGTCTTCTTTGTTATCTTTATCATCCCGCATCATCTACTTTACTCCTCTTATCAGGGTTTAGGATTTTAGAAGCTCAATCTGTTGTTTTAAGTTTTCATTCCTATTAGGGTTTAGGGTTTTAGATAATACTCTGCATGTACGTTGTTAAGTTGTTCATATCCAGCTATATCATTCATATTTGGTTTTTAGGATTATCATGGGTGAAAAACGTAAAAGAAGTCAAAAGAATAATGAGCCTGGTGATAATAAGCCTGGTGAGAGGGGTGCTACGAAGTGCAAGAAAGTCCTTGCGACTATAGCCGCTAAAAACAGTGTTCGAAATAACATGGAGTGAGAAGGGTTTCCCTACTTTGGTCCAAATGCGGGTCTTTTCTCCAGTTGGATTGGTGCTTGCACAAGACAGTTTGTGCCTATCCATTTAGAGGATGTTAAAAGTTTGAATCCAAAATTGGCGGAGTTATACTTGGCTCGTATAAAGGAAGGCTTTATTATACCCGATGAAAGTCATGATGAGTATTTAATGCATAAGGCAGCTGAGGTCCATAGGCAGTGGAAGTGTGGCGTTGCTAGGGATTGGTTGTATGTGGACAAGGCAACGGGGGAGATGCGTAAGAGCCCACCGGAAAACAAGTGTCCCACCATCAAGCAGGAAGAATGGGATCTTTTCAAAAAGATGAGAACTACTGAGAAGTTTCAGGTTAAATATTCTCGCCTTTTAACGATTTACCTATCATTTTTTTAATTAATGAGTCCTTTATATAATGTTTTTATTATCTCATCTACTTGCGCTTTTATATAATTATTTGAAGGCCGTTAGCAAAAGAAATCGTGCTAACATTTCATGCAAGAAGGGGAAATTCTATGGTTCTCGAGGCGGTTACAGAAAGATAGAAGAGGACCTCGTAAGTAGCATGCATTATTGCCCTGTGAGACTTTATTTTTTTAATCACACTTGGACTTGCATTGATACACATTTACGTGTATAAATGTTACCATGTTAATGTGTAGGTGGCAAAGGGAGTGAAAGAGGTGGATCGGCATGTAACTTATAAACATGGGCACACGCCTAAAGGATCCCTATTCGTCGCGATGACAAATACGATGTGGAAGTTTTGGCCAACATAGTAAGCATTATTTTATTAAGACGAGTTCATTACTAACTTTATTATTTTAGTCACAAATATAATTTGAAGTTTATTTAATATATTATAGGATAACGTATTGAAAGAGGTAGAAGAAGGGAAATTCACTCCCAGTGGTCGTAATGACGTTCTTGCTAGAGCGATCGGCCGACCCGAACATCCAGGTCGTTTGAGGGGCGTCCGTTACAGGTTGGAGTAACGAAATATTATGGGAAAACTGCCCGATAAAGAAGAAAAGGAAGACTAAGTCCGAGAACGCCGACATGGTAACATTTATTCTATTATTTTCATTTAAGTTCAATTCACATGTTATTGTTGGGATAAAAATTGCCGACACATTACATTCTTGGCAAGCGACTTGATTAATGGCATCCGTAGTACTAAAGCTGAATCTTTGGAGGTAAGCTTTCCGAAGAAGAAGTGAAGATGATGGAGGATGTCATTTCTAAAGGGGGTAATAATAATAAGGTACAACAGATTGGTGAAGAGGCCGCTACTACCTTGGCAATACATGAGAAGGAAGTATCGGTCAACGAGATTCGAAAGATCGGTACCTAATAATGCTTCTTAAGTTGTAACAACTAAAGCCGATCAGGTACCTAATATACTTCCTTATTTTTCTTTTGTTTTTTTGGGTAAGATCGGGGTGTGTTCACCGCCAACTTCGACATGGTGCCATTGAATTGGTTAATTTTATTAGGTAAATAATGGGTCTGAAAAGGAGATGCAACTTGATGAGAAGACGGTGATGGAAAACAAAGATACATCCCCTTCAAGTCGGTTCCTGTTTTCGATAAGGTATGCATGAAGTGTTTAATTAGTTAAATTTATATGAATGCTGAAGTTTGTGCAAAAATCGGCCCGAGACAGAAAGCGTTGTTGCAAAATCTTTTGAATCTTTGAAGCGTTTTTGCAAAGATATAATAATAATGTATGTATGTGTATATTCTTCAGGCCGTAAACAAGAGGCCGATTATTCTTGCTGACCTAATAGAATCGAAAAGCCACCGTGCGTGTTGGCCGGGTCTCGTAGAAAACAAATCTGCGCAGCAGAAATCGTAGTTCATGGCGAAAAACTTTTGCCGAATCATAGAATAGTAGAGATAACTACAGTCAATCCAGGCCATGAAAAATTTCCATTGCCTGTCCCAGTTCGTGACGACATTACCATTCTGGGAGATGCGCTTGGAAGTTTCATCCAATGGCCTGATACTCACATCTACTTGGCGAAGATATCTCCGCCGCCTCCGCCTTTGAGAGCAAATGAAAGCGATTGGGGTTAGAAGAAATACCTTTATATATATATATATATATATATATATATATATGTGTGTTACATTTTTAATTGTTGAATGTTTTTATATGTTAAATTTATATGTTATTTTTTTTTTTGTAGGGAACAAAAAAGGCGGCTTTGGCGGATAAGCCTAAGTCCACAGACATGCCAACAACCTCGACTTCACAACAACTTGATGAGGTATGTATTTAATTAACTTCTCCATTTTTTTAAAAATTAACCTCGCCCCTTTATTTATATTTTATCTGTATTTATAAAAAGCATGGTAATTTTGTGTAGGGGACAAAAAGACCGATAAGCCTAAGTCCCCGTCTTACTCGCTACTACTACCTCATCATTGAAAGAGCGGAGTTGACGAGGTATTTAATTAAGTACGCTTTTATTTTTATTACTCCAACTAGGATATGTTACCTTTGGATTTTTTATTATTTTAATTATCTATACTACATGTGTAGGCTGGTGGTGGTAGTAGCACCACATCAAAGACTCATTCTTTCCCGGCCGTGAAAGTTAGGAGTATAAACTCCACAAAATATAAAGGGAAGGATTACATGCAAAAAGTAAGAACGGGGACGATGATGAGACTGTATGAGGAGGCTGGCCATCGCATAGCCTCCGAGCAACTGATAATTATTCCGCTCGAGGAGGATATTCTAGGGGCTGAGCGCCAAGCATGCATATCATGGGATCTGCTAGCCGTATGGGCTGGACTAGACCAGATTGATGTCCAACACATATTTGTTTGGATGAAGTAAGTTTCTTAATAAATAATTTCATAGTCTAATATTCTGACTACTAGGTAGATAGTGTTTTAAATACCGGAATTAATACCGTAATAATGTAGGATATTGCAAACCAGAGTGATCCCCGAGAAGAATATTCCATCTGATCAATACGGATTCTTGTGCCCCTATGTTTTATCTTTATTTATTGCGGATTTCTCGTTCGAACAACGGGTAGATTATATTGCTCAGCAATTGGCGACAACCAAGAAGCTGATTTTTGGCGTTTATAATGAAAAAGGGTAATAAACAAATTAATATTACGTTTCCCCCTACAATTGCATTTTCATAACTAATATATGTACTTGTTAATAATGATGATGTCTCTTGATGTAGGACTCATTGGGTGCTAGCAGCCATCATGCCGACAAAGAAAAAAGTTTTCTGGTTGGACTCTTTACATAATCAACCAAGCGAGACTTTTAAGCACTTGATTAATATGTAAGTTTATAATATTGATTTATTTATAATAACATTTTCAATTTTTATTTATAGAAAAAGCTCGTTCATATTTTTTGCCCCTAAAAAATTAGTTTTTACGCCTCCTTTTTTATTTTTTAAAAAAGGGCCTTTAAGAAGAAAAGAGCAAACGAGGAGGATCAACCCACGAACGATTCTGATGTTGGCCCTGATTTTTTTACGATAACAGGGGTACGTGCTCAAATACAATAACATTAAGTGCAAAATCTGTGTTTAATACTAATACAATACCTAAAGTTCAAGATTCTGATGTGAGCCTTCTCTCGTCTGTTTTTTTTATGTAATAATAGGCCCCTCGCAAAATTGGATAGCATACAATGTGGATACTACGCTTGTCGGTTCATGTTGGAGATTATTAGGCGAAGATATCTCGTTATTCCAGAAAGGGTTAGTAATAATTTAAACATGTGTTTATTACTTTTTTTAAATTAGAGCTAATGTTGTCTTGCAATTGTTGCTATATATACCATGATGTTGCTAATGTTGTCTTGCTTGCCGCTATATATACCATAATGTATTCTCTTTGTTTTTTCCGCGATGTAATCAACTCCACAACAGATTGAGCAATACTCAAGTATAGATATAGACGAGGTAAGAGACATGTGGGGCAACTACGTCTTAGAATATATATAGATAGAAATTTTTTTGTTGAAGTTAGGGAATGATTAATTAGTTCATGTAAATTCAACTCCTTGTAATTATATATATATATATATGATGTCATTCGTTGTATGTGGTTGAATTGAATCTATTGAGTTACGATGAACCCAACTATGATTTATCTTTGGTCTTTGGTATATGGTGTTTGCTATATATATGCGAGGTTTTTGAATGGCATGAAACAAATTTAATTTTTCAGAACATTAGGTGTACGTAATAAAAACGGTTACTAAAAAAAACCGTTGTGAATACCTTTCACAACGGTTAATAAAACTAACACCGTTGTGAATGACATTTACAAATACCCGCGCATAATATTCAACAACAGGTTTTAATCAAAGAACCGTTGTTAAAAGTATTCACAATTTTGGAGGTAAAATTACAACAACGGGTATTAAACAAAGAACCGTTGTTACTAATAATTTCAACAACGAGTATGTAACATAAACCCGTTGTCAAAAGACTTCATAATTTTGGAGGGAAAGTTACAACAACGGTTATACATACGACAACCGTTGTTATTTTATTCCCTCCAAAATTTTGAAACACTTTCCACAACGGAGAACACCCAACAACAACGGCTTTTAACCGTGGTGAATACTTTAGACAACGGTTTCACTAAATAAGCAAACCGTTGTAAATACCTTCTACAACGGCCGCTTTAACAACGTCCGCTTTTTTATTTTACAACGGTTTTTACCCGTTGTTAAAGGCTGTATCTGTAGTAGTGGATGAACAGATGAAAACTATATCAAAGGACGAATTCCAGAAACCCAATATTGATGAATTGAATCTCTACAACCCGGAATTGAATTTAGTGACGAAAACCCGCAAATATTGATTATAAGGGATTTGAGGTCGGATTTATGATGATTAAAACATATTAATGAATGATGAATTATATACATGTGATTATTAATGATGATTATGACGAAGAATTTAAGGAAAACGAATGAAAACAAATAAACAAAGACGAATTACAGAGGACGAGGAAGAAGAAAAGAAGCAGGAACCGCGGCAGCCTCACGAAGAGGCGCAGCAGGAACTGCGCTCCTTCGAAGAGGCGCAGCAGTTGCTGCGTCTTTTCTCGACTGTCAGTCTTCTGAAAATCCGTAAAAAAGGTTTTAAAGATGGTTTTAGAAATCGGTTTTAATTGGGTATTTTCGACATGAATCTTACAATTGTTTATACAATAATAAAAAGTACAATAAATAAATAAGGATTATACACCCTCAGACTTACATGTTGACGAAACGAGAAGAACTAAGATATCGATTAGTGATGCTCGACGCGAATGCAAAGAGAGTGCCCTCGTAAGAGGAAAACGATTGATTAATTAAGTTGATTGATTATTGTGTAGTTGGTCAAATTGGTCGGTCATGCAACGGAGAGGCTGGTACCCGGAAAGATCCGAGCTTACGTGGTCGTATGTTCAAGCACGTAGGCGCCAATTAGTAAGAACGAAGTCTAGAATGCAAAGGGAGAAGAGAAGGGCGGACACTCGCGTGAGAAATATGAGGAACGAAGGCTCCTATTTATACTAATCACGTGACGGAATAGGGTTTCGGAGACTCTTTGGAAGTGAATCTCGAAAAGATATGAAAAAGATACGTGGAACATGCAGAGAAGGGCCTGGGAAGAGGCGCAGCAGCCACTGCGTCTCTTGGAAGAGGCGCAGCACCTGCTGCGTCTATTCCCAGGAGGTTTCCTCCTGCTGAAGAAAGATTTCCGCGTTTGAGTTATGGTAGGACGGAAATAATTCGATTATCTTAATATTTTATATGAATATTACGGGATATTATTTGCCAAAAGATAAAACTTGTAAAATATGGAATAGAAACATCCGGAACATTCCAGAACATTCCGACTCGGGATTTAACAGTTATCAGAAAATGGAGACGGTTTTTTGACCCGGACTCCGAATGTACTCTAATTACTGCCAAAACGACCGTATCGGGACGTAGATGACAACTATGAGGTCGACATTAATATTTGAGCAATCACTTGACGATAATCTTACGAACTGTCACAAATCGTTCCGCGAATCAAACATGCGGCCCAATCATCACCGGGTGGTTTGCGGGAGGTGCAGAAATGAGGTGTCTACACCAGTAGGCATCCGAACTTCAGTTGATGGCTGAAGAGGTTTACGTATATCATGCAATATCCATATCCGAACCGCCCTCTCCATCATCGGCAAAGGAACCTCATCCTTCATTACATACGTGCCCAACTGTGCACCCAGCCTTCGTAAATTATCCTCATTCGTACGACCCTTGATGGGAAGGTCATATATGCGAGCCCATAATGGAAGCGAATACAACGGAGTGTCTATCATCTTCCCTTCAGTAATAGGCTCATTAAAACACCAAGCAAATTTATCAAAGTGCCATGGTTGTCCCTCAAGAACCTTCATCTTATCCCGTTCCTCATCAAATCGAAAGATAAAGATCTTTGCCCTAGCGTCCAATACATTACCCATCACCTTACCTTTAGAGTTCCACAATCGCAGCATCGTGTCTATGGCAGCACGGCTATTAACAGATTTCGACGTCCACAGCTTCCCTACAATCACCTTCTCCGTACTATCCCTCTGAGAATTCTCGCCTTCGACATCCCACACAAATACCTCCTTAACTCCTCTATCCCTTTCATGTATCACCCCCTTCCCCTTGCTGCAATCTCCTTTCTCCATCCGGCTTCTCGGTAAACAGAATTCTTACAATCACACACAAACCCTAGACCCCACACAACAGAGATACTGACTTGAAGCACAAGAAAAACGAAGCAAATCGCAACCCTAAATCTAACAAACCGTAAAGAAAACCTTGAACTAGAAGGAGAAAATCAAAGAATTAGACTTTGACAGAGACTCCCATAGAAACCTTAGAGAGACTATAGTTCCATGATAAAGCATATCTAGTTTCATTTGATAATATTTTAAATATACTCGATATATCTTATGCAATTTTGTATTTCGTGTACAATTAATTTTGGCATAATACTAATTTATACAATTGATTGAATTTTCAGCAGCATGACATACTTGGAGATCAATACGTGCAAATGACAATCGACAAGTATGTGGATTTTTTTAAGAGGATGATTATTCTCATTTTTTTTCCTTGGATTTTTTTTGGGAGATTTTCCTATTTTAATTATTAATACAAAACTCATTTGATAATATTTTACATATACTCGGTATATCTTATGCAATTTTGTATTTCATGTACAATTGATTTTGGAATAATACTAATTTGTACAATTGATTGAATTTTCAGGAGCATGACATACTTGGAGATCAATACGTGCAAATGACATTCGACAAATATGTGGATTTTTAAGAGGTAGCATGATGTTTCTCATTTTTTTCTTGGAATTTCTTTTTTTGGGAGATTTTCCTATTTTAATTATTAATACATGACAATCGGTGAGTACAAAACACAATTTAAGAATTATCAATTTTTTTTTATTTCAGATATTAATTCAATATTGTTATGAAATATTATTAATGTAAATATTATATGGATGTCCATATCTTAGAATACTCTAGAATATATTATCTTATGGAAACTATTTCCCATTGTATTGTATATATATATATATATACCCTTCATAATGGAATGATAAGATAGTTTTGTCTCTCTCATATTCTCTCCACCCTCTCTCTACTTTTCTCTCTTGTCTTTATTTCACAACACGTTATCAGCACGAGTGATTCTCAAAGTTAAAGATAATTAAAGATCTAGATAGTCAGTGATGCACCGTATAGCCAAAACAATTTACGTAATTATACTCACGATGACAAGAATTAGCAACCTCTAGAATATAACAACCGTAAATCACAAGTTCTAAGAATTTTTATTCATAATTATGGCTAATTGATACAGAGTAACAATTATGGCTGATTCATAACAATTAAATAGCACTAAAAATCTTGATATGTGAACCGTACTTGAAAAGTTAAAACAGGAAGGCTACATATGAATCAATGGATGAACATGTTTAGGATTATTCACCTAATAATCTTTATCTACTTCAATCGGTTGCAATTTATATATCAATGTCAAGAGTCACACTATAAACAAATTAATACGTTAAAATTAAATTATATCCCATATGAATTATATGAATATGAATGAATTATATGAAACATACCTGGAATAATAGAATAAGATCTTATATGAACCTCCATAATATCAGATCTGTATATATAATAGATGAATAATGTCGACTTTTCCTTTTAATTTATCTAATCGGTAATCGGTTAGAGCACTCGTGCTGATAACGTGTTGTGAAATAAAGACAAGAGAGAAAAGTAGAGAGAGGGTGGAGAGAATATGAGAGAGACAAAACTATCTTATCATTCCATTATGAAGGGTATATATATATATACACAATACAATGATAATAGATGGCCTATATAGAAAAGGAATGGTACCAAATATATTCAGATATCATTGATCAGTACTGACAATATCACGAGATATTGAAATTATATCGATATGTTTAAGGAACCGACATGCATTTGCGCGCGAAAATTAATGGACTAGAAAATGGGGATCTTATAAGTAAGTCCATTTTGATTGTCGACATATAATCTATGATTATAAATGAACTCATGGACTAGATGTCCAGTTATTGACTTGAAGTCAATTTAAATTATGAATATTGGAAAAGAAAACTGTACAGTTTGCATTTTGAGTCATCATCATGTGCATATAGAGAGTAAGTTTATCATTGCATATTAGTTTTAATATTTAATTTATTATTATTGCATCTTTGTTAGCATATGTCATTTAGAACTTAATTTCATATCATATGCATGCACATGTTTCATAATATAATTTTGAATGGATAATGTTGGAAAGGAGAAATATATCATGATCTACTCTTTTGAGGAAAACTACCTTTAGGAGCCTCTTATAAATGATCATCAATTGTTAATGGTTGATCAATTGAATTATTGAAAACTCTTGATGAAATATATAACCCTCTACAATACGATTGAAAGATATCGTGATTAGTTCTAAAATGGAACATCAAAACTCCTATAGAGTTTATTTGAAATTGTTATTGTCTCAACCTGAAGTTTGAGCATATGAGAATAATGATGTAAATGAGCTTCATGCTAAACATGTGAAATTAGTTTGTGGTCCAGAAGTACCATAACGATTGGAAAATAATGTAGTCAAAATCTACAATGAGAATGTCAATTCATACATATGTGGTTTAGCAAAGAAAATAGCTCAAAGAAATTGGATGATGTATTCAATAATTATCGGATTGATTCTCCTTAATACAAGGAATTAAGGAATGATGGCTACACTCTTTTTCCCTTCGACTAGGTTTTTTTGTCCCAATGGGTTTTTCCTAGCAAGGTTTTTAACGAGGTAGCACAATAAGCTCATTGATACGCTATGATTTTAAGATGAGTTATTCTTAACATATAATGTTATGTAATCTGTTGAGTTTATGGATTCAAGTACCTAAGAGGGGGAGGGGGTGAATTAGGTACCCTTTTTAATAATTATAACTTCAACTTTATTGGATTAAAGTAAGTTAAGTGAACAAAAGAGATTTAGAGGATACTTTGAATAATATTGAAAGATTGAACAAGTATCACGATGAATGTTTGCTGAAGTATGAAAGCAACAATCGTTCTGACTGTATTTATTTGTCTCAGTTTGTGGAGTATTACTGCATGCCAAATACGACAGTATGATGAACTGTTACTTCTAAGTTTAAGCGAAACAAAACAAACAAATAAAGTAAAAAGGCAGCGGAATTAAAGTGATAAACAATGAACACGAGTTTTTGAATTGGTTCGGCAAATACTAAAGTGCCTACGTCCAATCTACCTTTTTATTACTTTCCTTTAGTGATCTACTCCGACAACTAAAAGACCCTTCTAATAAAAGACGACAACCTACTCCGGTTGCAAAGCTAGTACAAGAACTACTCCGTTCTTATGACAAGCTAACTCGCAATCTACTCCGATTGCCAACTCACAACCTACTCCGGTTGTCAAGAGTAAAAGACTACTCCGTCCTAAACTCTTCTAACACACTTAAAATGTAAAGGATCAAGTTTCCACTAACACATTCTTAACAAAGAATAGAGGTGGACAACTTTTACAAGATCAACACTTTTAAGCAAGAGAGTTTAGTATAGAAAAGCAACAGTAGCCACGACTGTAGAAACTGAAAGACACTTGAAGACTTTTGAAGGATTTTGCAAAGAACACGGTTTTAAGCTTTTAAAAACAATTTGCAAAACATGAAAGAATTAATTCAGAAAAGTCTTGAGAGTTAATGAAGGAGGGACTCGGTATTTATAGAGGAGGTGAGTGAAGGGGGTTGCTAGGGTTTTGAAGGGTCAAAGACCTTGCATGTGAGGAGCAATAGTAACCACCCAAAAACTTGCACCAAAAAGGAGTCTTTTGCAAAGGTAAGAATAGAGAAAGAAGGTTTAAAAGATAACCTTAAATGCTCATGCAAAATCAGAAAACAAAGGATGTGAGACAAGTCACATGATGACAAGTTAACACAAATATGGCAAAAATGAACTTTTGTTTTCTTAAAATCCAAGGGATTGAATTTGCACAAAGAGGAAACATTTTGAATAATTCAAACCACTCTTTATTGGATACTACCTCCTTAATAAAAATCTGATTTTTATCTTTGTAAAATGATAATCACGTGAAAGCTTTTGAAAGATAAAAGGGACTTCAAGTTTCTCAAGTTGTGGCATAATCCAAACAGCTGTTTGCGTGTAAAAGCAACAGTCGTCTGGACTGTTTCTATTACTCTAATATACTTAACTTTCTCACTTGTACAATAGATGACACACGACTAATTACAATGGGGTTAATAACAACTTCAACACTTCTTAATCCAAGCTTGATTACATCATTAATCCTGAAAAGGTAAACTAAGATAACACATATCAAATGGGCATGTTATCATCAACATAAGGAACCCAACAAATTCCCCCTTTGATGATGACAAGCCCCAAACGAATGTATAAGCAATGTAAACACCTTAATTCAAGATTTTAGCAAGCAAGATCAAACGATAGAGAAGGGACAATATTACCTTACCTTACCTTGACAATTTTACATTGCCCCAAAACAAGAATCAAGCTAAGAAGGTTAGACAAGCCATTAGTTTAATCAATAAGCAAGGAGATTTTAAAGCATGAGTTTACCTTTTCCCCCTCTTGACATCATCAAAAGGATAGGGATGTCACAAGCATTAGAGTGCAGATATTTCATAAGAAAACACAAAAAGACACATGGAAGTGTGACAAGGTAACAAGGTCAACATCAACAAGGATTAAGCATATGTTAATCAAAGTTCAACAAAGCTAAATAGAGTTTAACATACACCACCAAATGTTCAAAGTAACAAGCAATAAAACAAGTCTTAGAAAGGCACAACCGGTGGGACAAAATAAGGGGGTACGGGTAAGGGTTAATAGGCCGAGAGGAAATGGAAAGGCTAAGGAGAGGAGGCTTGTTCACCATCCGAGCCACTACCCAACGGATCATCATCCACATTAGCATCTTCACCAACCTCTTTTGTTGACACAAGGGTGGAAATAATATCCACCTCACCACGGATGAGGTCCAAAGTAGAAGCAAGGGCCGAAATTGCCATGTCCTTTTGACGAGCATCTTCCCTAATCCATGCACCCAACTCAGCCACGGCATTAAGCACTTCCCGCATACCACCCGTATTCACTTGACTTGTTGACCCAACTTCCGGGTCCTTCTTAATTTTCACAGAAATCAACTCATCATTCTCAACCTTGATAAGCATCTTCCCCATTTGCCCATCACTCATAACATCACACATATCCAAAGAACCCAAGCTAGTATTCACTAAAACCCCGTGTGCCTTGAGCACAATCGATAACCACATTCCATAGGGTAAATGAATCAAGCTAGAAGAAGGTCGACGAAGCTTGGTCGAGATAAGATGAAAACGTTTAAACATTAGCCCAACTAGGTTTACCTTCTTATGGGTAGCAATGTGATAGATTAAATATTGTAAGGCAATGGTGAGTTTTCCTCTATCACCCGAAGGGTAAATTGACCTACAAAGCATATTGAAAATAATTCGAAGAGGAGGTGGGATTTGGGTGTTGCTCACGGGTCCAGGAGAAACGGTTTTGGGACAAACGGTTTGGGCGATATTTAGGGGTGAGGCATAAGGTAAAGCTACCCAGGTTTCGGAGGGAAGTTTGTCATAACCTCCGACTGGAATACCAAGGGCTGTAGCGAAATCAGTTTGAGAAAGTTTAAGTGGCTTACCATTCACCTTTGCCGTAAGGAATTCACCAGATTTATCAACCCGAACAGTTGCAAAGAATTGAATCACTTCACTCACAAATACCGGCTCACGCATTTCCAGTAACTTCTCCCAACCCTGAGCTAGAACCATATCACGGACTGAGTGAAAAGCAGGCGGTTCGAACCATTTTTGATTATAAGCCCGAGGAGAGTGAATTTCTTTGATGTTCATCAACCTTTCACAGTTTTTGTAAATAGAAGTAGGAAGGTCGAGACTCTCAAGGTGAGCCCAGACAATGGCTAGATCCCACTTCGAGGTAAGAGAGACCGGATCAGAAGGAGCAAGGTAGACAAGCTTTTTCTTTGAAGGTTTCGATTTTTTCTGGGTAGGTTTGTTCGGATTATCAATTGGGATATCATCAATGGGATTATCAATGTTACTTTGTTCAACATTTTCGGAGATTGGGGGTAATTGGGAGGAGGAGGCCTTTTCTTTTCTTTTGTTGTTCTTTTTCACCGGAGTTGAGTCAGGCTCGCCGGATTTCGACGGATTTTCATTCAAGTCAAATTCGGTTTCATCTTCAACATCTTCAACCAAAACAGTAACCGGTTCAGAGGAGGAGCTCGGAACCGTGGAGCTTTTCTTCCGACCACCACGAGTGCGTCGTCCTACCATTGTGGAGATGGGTATGTCGTCGGATGATGGAGGGTCAGTGGGTTTTGGTGATGGTTGAGGGCTAGGTGGATCTGGGTTTGTTGATGTCGTGTTTGAGGTTTGTGGGGGAAAGGCGTAAGATGTTTTGACTGGTGGCATGGTTGGAGTTGGTGATGTAGGCGGGTTGGATATGACAGGTAGAGAGGTAAATTTTGTGGGTTTGATGGGAATGGGTGTGTTAAATGATGTTTTTACCATGGTGGGTTAGGGTAGGTGATATGAGGAGATTGTGGATTTGGGAGATGAAGGGTTAGTGGGTTTAGGTGGTTTGGACGGATAGAGATAGGTAGGAGTGTTGGGGTAGTTAATGGCCCATTTAATGTGGTAAGCAAAGTAGTTGGCCCGTCTAGACAAATTCAATCACTCGAGATAAAAACACGAAGTAGCATATTATAAACGTAAATTTAGATATGAGGTTGAGTGATTACCGACTCACAAATACGGTGTCAATTTTTTGGTCCAAACATGATGTCAATGCACTTAGAACACTTAATAACATATATCCAATTTTAATTCAATCAATTAGGGAATTTTGTAAAACTCACACTAAAAATCACAAACTATTAATTAACCCAATTTCAAGTCTATATTTCTCAAAATGTTCTCTTGCAAGTGGCTTAGTAAAAATATCGGCAATTTGATTTTCGGTCTTGCAAAAGATAAGTTTAATATGTCCTTTTTTCACATGATCACGAATAAAATGGTGACGAATATCAATATGTTTGGTTTTAGAGTGTTGAATAGGATTTTTGGAAATATTTATTGCACTCGTATTATCACACATTAAAGGAATGGAGTCAAAAATAATACCAAAATCCAAGAGTTGTTGTTTTACCCAAAGGAGTTGAGAACAACAATGTGCCGCGCTAACGTACTCACTTTCGGCCGTAGAAAGAGCTACCGTGTTTTGTTTCTTTGAGGCCCAAGAAGTCAAGCAAGGACCCAAGAACGTTGCAATTCCGGAGGTACTCTTTCTATCCACCGTGCACCCCGCATAGTCCGCGTCCGAAAAGCCTATAAGATTAAAAGGACAATGTAAAGGGTACCATAGGTAAAGATTTTGTGTTCCAATCAAATACCGAAGAATTCTTTTAACGGCTTTGAAATGTGATTCTTTCGGATTTGCTTGGAACCTAGCACATAAGCACACACTAAAGAGAATGTCGGGACGACTTGCGGTTAAGTAAAGAAGTGAGCCTATCATACCTCTATACACCTTATCACTAACATTCTTACCGAGTTCATCTTTGTCCAATTTGGACCCGGCTACCATAGGTGTATCATGAGGCTTACCATTAGTCATCCCAAATTTCTTAAGCATTTCTTTGATATACTTTTGTTGATGGATCATGATTCCATTCTTTGATTGCTTAATTTGGAGCCCAAGGAAGAATCCTAGCTCACCCATCATGCTCATTTCAAACTCCGATTTCATTAGTTCCGAAAAATATAAGTAAAGGAGTTCATTTGTTGCACCAAATATAATGTCATCAACATATACTTGTACAACCAACAGTTAAATCTGATCGTTGCTTCAAGAACAATGTTTTGTCAACGGAGCCTCTTTTAAAACCATTTTCAATAAGGAATTTAGACAATCTATCATACCAACATCTTGGTGCTTGTTTTAAACCATAAAGAGCTTTGTCTAATTTGAAAACATGGTTAGGCAAATCATTGTTCTCAAAACCCGGTGGTTGCTCTACAAAGACATCTTCTTCCAAATATCCATTTAAGAAAGCGGTTTTGACATCCATTTGGAAGAGTTTAATGCCTTTGTGAGCCGCAAAAGCTATAAGTAATCGTATGGCCTCAAGTCTAGCTACCGGTGCATAGGTTTCATCGTAATCAATACCCTCTTGTTGGTTATAACCTTGCACCACTAGTCTAGCCTTGTTCCTTACGATTTCTCCCGAGTCATCAAGCTTGTTGCGAAAGACCCACCTAGTACCAATGACGGTACGGTTAGGCGGTCTAGGGACTAAGTGTCATACCTCATTTCTTTTGAATTGATTGAGCTCATCTTGCATGGCAAGCACCCAATCCGCATCCATCAAGGCGATTGTTACATTTGAAGGTTCGATTTGAGAAAGGAACGCATTGTGAGCACAATACTCATTGAGGTGAGCGAGATGGTTGACGGATGATCTTGTTCGAATTCCCGAGTTAAGATCACTTGTGAGATTGGAGAGTGGATGAGAGCTTTGATGTTTCCACTTCTTTGGAACAATGGTTTCTTGTTCCCCCTCAACATCATCAGTCATAGTGACTGTTGCTATTGGCCTGGAAGGTTCTTCATCCTCACTGTTTTGGTTTTCTTCAGTTCTGGAGGTAGAAGCAACAGTCGTTGGGTCTGTTGCTTCCAGAGAGGAATCAGAAGTACTCCGTGTTCCCCCTGAGTTGCTGCTCTCCTTTGAAGGTGACAGTCTTTGTGTCTGTTGCAATTCAGTGCTGGGAGCTTCTTCATCCGTGAACACGAAGTCTTTTCGAACAAGACCAATCTCAAACTCATCGTCATCGTCCTCATCATCATTATCCATGTTTTGTACCTGTCCAAGCACACTAGATTCATCAAAAATGACATGGATGCTTTCTTCAATTAACAAGGTTCGTTTATTGTAAACTTTATAGGCCTTGCTATGATCGGAGTACCCAATAAATACTCCTTCATCACTACGTGGATCGAACTTACCCAAATTGTTTTTACCATTGTTGTGAACAAAACATTTGCTTCCAAAACATCTAAAATATGAAATGTTGGGTTTTCTTCCACGCAATGATTCATAAGGGGTTTTATTTAAAATACTCCTTATCATGACACGATTATAAATGTAGCAAGCGGTATTTACCGCTTCGGCCCAAAAGTTCTTAGGCAACTTACTAGTTAATAACATTGTTCTAGCCATTCCTTCAAGGGTTCTATTCATCCTTTCAACCACACCATTTTGTTGTGGGGTTCTAGGAGCCGAGAAGTTATGGTCTACACCATTGTCATCACAATAAGCACCAAATGATGAGTTTTCGAATTCGGTTCCATGATCGGTTCTCATTGAAACAAGTTTTAAACCAAGTTTATTTTGAATTTTCTTTAACCAAATTAGAAACTCATCAAATGTCTCATCCTTAGAGCTTAGGAAGAGTGCCCAAACAAACCTAGAGTAATCATCAACAATGACACACACATAACGACTACCACCTCTACTTCTAGTTCTCATTGGTCCACACAAGTCGATATGTAAAAGTTGCAAAGGTTGAGATGTACTCATAATTCTTTTGGATTTGAAGGAACTTTTAACATGTTTACCTCTAGCACATTCATCACATACTTTATCAATTTCAAATTTTATATTAGGAATGCCTTCAACCAAATCAAGTCTTTTAAGGGTATTAAGAGTTTTTGTACTAACATGACCAAACCTTTTATGCCATAACCAAGGATCATTGTTCATTACACTCATGCAAGACATGGTGTGACCGGATAGAGAGTTCAAATTAGTTAAGTAAACATCTTTGACACGTCTTCCTTCGAGTATTAGTTCATTAGTAGTGGCATCAAAAATTCGACACATATTAGCATGAAATTCAACAACATTACCCTTATCACAAAGTTGAGATATACTAAGGAGATTATGTTTCAAACCTTTGACAAGCCGCACATTGTCGACACAAAGTAAGGATGACTTACCAACTTTTCCAATACCAATTACTTCACCTTTCTTGTTGTCACCAAACCTTACCGTGCCACCATCATACGCTTTAAGTGAGAGGAATTGGCTTCTATCACCCGTCATGTGACGAGAGCATCCACTATCCAAGTACCAATTGCGGCCGCCTCTCACCAAGCCCTACACAAGATTAGTTTTTGAGTTTAGGAACCCAAATGAATTTGGGTCCCTTTTTGTGATCAACATAACTTGTGGTGTCTTTCTTAATGTTCATTTCATTTAATGCTTTGGTATTCTTGTCAATGTCATCAAAACGTTTTGTACATCCATTAAAAATATGACCATTGTCACCACAATAATTGCAAATGATGTATTCGGGAAGACCTACATACTTCCTTCCTCTAAAATCGTTTTTAGGCTTTCTCGGATGCAACAATCATCGACGACTGTTCCATTTGAACCCCAAACCAGCAGTTTTATCGCATTTCTCGGTTTGATTCGTGAGGAAGTTTAACACGGTTTGACTTCCTTCCCATTTTTCAGTGATGTTCTTAGCATTAACAAGTTCATTGGTCAAGTCGTGGACACGTGAAAGAAGATGCAAATTCTTTTCCTTTTCTCTTTTAAGTTCATCATTGTTAACACTTTCTATGGACAATCTTTTCTCAACAATGAAGTCATGGGTGTGATTGTTGAGTTTAGACACGAGATAAATGATTCTTTCTTTGGACTCTTCATACTTAGATGTCATCTTGTCAAGTCTTTGGTTTAGATCAACGATTTCATCGGATCTAAGAAGAGGAGAAGAGCTAGAAGAGCTACATTCGGGCATACCCTTTTGAAAGAAGGTAAGCCTTTCATGGAGGTCTTCTATTTCATTCTTGAGACAAACAACCTCACTCTTAAGACACTCGTTTTCATTTTCCAACCATTCACTCTTTCTTTTAGATTTGTCTAAACCAAGGTCAGAAGCAACAGTCTTAGAGACTGTTTCTCTTAAGTCTACAACTTCAACTACAAGGTCATAGATCTCATTTTCAAGAGCATCTTTGTCCTTCAAAATGTCATCATGTTCCTTGGTTAGTTGGGAAACTTGCATCACCAAAGTTGTGTTGACATTCTCAAGGTCAGAGACGTCCGTGGGGGTCAACCTAAAACGCTCTAGTTCTTTAGTCAAATGCTTGTTTAACTTGTTGACTCTTTTGACTTCATTATATGCCTCAGAAGTGACAGTAACGCAGTCTGTTGCTTTTAGTTCATTTTTCAGATTAAAATTCTCTTGAGCAATTTCCTCAATCTCATTTTGCATTATATCAAGCTTATTAGTTTGAGACCGACACTTATCAAGAAGTTGATCAAGAAGCTTACATACTTTCTCTTTGGAGTAAGTTCTAGCCTTGGCCTTTAGATGATTTACCTCGTTGTCGGAATCGGAGTCGGAATCGTCGGGGTTAGCCATGAGGCATCTTAAGTGTTCAAGTTTTGAGGTTTTTGAGACTTTTTCTTTATCATGATTTGCAAGACACATTTTAGCCTCAAGTTCCTCCTCGATGAGTTCCTCATCTTCCTCGGAGTCGGACATTCCCCATATGGCACTCATGACTCTATGTTTATAGTCCTTTTTAACCTTTTCTCTTCTTTCCTTAGATTTGATTTCTTCCCACTTGGGACATTCTTTAATTTGATGAGTTTTATCACCACATTTAAAGCATCCCACGGTGGAGGTAGGTCGTTTCTTAGGAAAGCGTTTTTTCGAGTAATTATTAGTGAACCTTTTGTTACTTTGTCCATTGACCAACCCGGCTAAGTTCCTTGTGAACATAGCAAACTCGTCTTCCTCCTCATCTTCTTCATCACTTGGAGAAGATGTGAGGGCGAGACTCTTTCCCTTTGATGACTCACTAGAATGCTTATCGAGATTAAACTCGTGAGCCATTAGTGATCCCATTAGTTCATGAAGAGATAGGGTTGACAAGTCTTTGGCTTCCTCTATGGCGGTGACTTTAGTTTGCCATTTAGGAGTTAGACTACGAAGGATTTTTCGAATGATGTCCTCGGACTCGAAATTCCTTCCTAGACTTTGAAGCTCGTTAATAATACAAGAAAAACGTGAAGAGAAACTATTTAAAGACTCGTCCTTTTACATTCTAAACATTTCATATTGTTGCATGAGAAGGTCAATACGGTGTTTTCTTACTTGGGACGTCCCTTCATATGCAAGTACAAGAGAATCCCAAATAGATTTTGCCGTAGGACACCCGGAGATTCGACTAACTTCCCCCTCACCAACACAACGTTGAAGAATCGACATTGCTTTGGAATTCTTTTCGGCAAGCTTGAAGTCGTTCTCATTGTAATTTCTTTCCTCTTTTGTCTTGGTGAAACCGTTAAGAATATCGGTTTCCTCAATGACAAGAGGTCCATTTTGGATGATGTTCCAACATTGATAATCGATACTTTTGATGTAATGTTCCATTTTGAGTTTCCACCATCCAAAATTCGAACCGGTAAAGACCGGGATCTTGGAGTGTTTCTCGGAATCCATTACCCACGAATTAAACTCTAAGGGGATTAGCCTCTATCAAGAGCACGAGGCTTTGATACCAATTGTTGAGTTTATGGATTCAAGTACCTAAGAGGGGGAGGGGGCGAATTAGGTACCCTTTTTAATAATTATAACTTCAACTTTATTGGATTAAAGTAAGTTAAGTGAACAAAAGAGATTTAGAGGATACTTTGAATAATATTGAAAGATTGAACAAGTATCACGATGAATGTTTGCTGAAGTATGAAAGCAACAATCGTTCTGACTGTATTTATTTGTCTCAGTTTGTGGAGTATTACTGCAGGCCAAATACGACAGTATGATGAACTGTTACTTCTAAGTTTAAGCGAAACAAAACAAACAAATAAAGTAAAAAGGCAGCGGAATTAAAGTGATAAACAATGAACACGAGTTTTTGAATTGGTTCGGCAAATACTAAAGTGCCTACGTCCAATCTACCTTTTTATTACTTTCCTTTAGTGATCTACTCCGACAACTAAAAGACCCTTGTAATAAAAGACGCCAACCTACTCCGGTTGCAAAGCTAGTACAAGAACTACTCCGTTCTTATGACAAGCTAACTCGCAATCTACTCCGATTGCCAACTCACAACCTACTCCGGTTGTCAAGAGTAAAAGACTACTCCGTCCTAAACTCTTCTAACACACTTAAAATGTAAAGGATCAAGTTTCCACTAACACATTCTTAACAAAGAATAGAGGTGGACAACTTTTACAAGATCAACACTTTTAAGCAAGAGAGTTTAGTATAGAAAAGCAACAGTAGCCACGACTGTAGAAACTGAAAGACACTTGAAGACTTTTGAAGGATTTTGCAAAGAACACGGTTTTAAGCTTTTAAAAACAATTTGCAAAACATGAAAGAATTAATTCAGAAAAGTCTTGAGAGTTAATGAAGGAGGGACTCGGTATTTATAGAGGAGGTGAGTGAAGGGGGTTGCTAGGGTTTTGAAGGGTCAAAGACCTTGCATGTGAGGAGCAATAGTAACCACCCAAAAACTTGCACCAAAAAGGAGTCTTTTGCAAAGGTAAGAATAGAGAAAGAAGGTTTGAAAGATAACCTTAAATGCTCATGCAAAATCAGAAAACAAAGGATGTGAGACAAGTCACATGATGACAAGTTAACACAAATATGGCAAAAAGGAACTTTTGTTTTCTTAAAATCCAAGGGATTGAATTTGCACAAAGAGGAAACATTTTGAATAATTCAAACCACTCTTTATTGGATACTACCTCCTTAATAAAAATCTGATTTTTATCTTTGTAAAATGATAATCACGTGAAAGCTTTTGAAAGATAAAAGGGACTTCAAGTTTCTCAAGTTGTGGCATAATCCAAACAGCTGTTTGCGTGTAAAAGCAACAGTCGTCTGGACTGTTTCTATTACTCTAATATACTTAACTTTCTCACTTGTACAATAGATGACACACGACTAATTACAATGGGGTTAATAACAACTTCAACACTTCTTAATCCAAGCTTGATTACATCATTAATCCTGAAAAGGTAAACTAAGATAACACAAATCAAATGGGCATGTTATCATCAACATAAGGAACCCAACATAATCTATTAAGAAGTTCCCTATCACTATTGTGGAAATATTATTTGAAATAAGATCCAAGAGTCATCACAAATGACTACATCCAGATTGTGAGAATTAAAGAAATACGAAGATTGAAATTATCAAGGATTTGGAGATATCAAGTTTATCAACTACAATGGATTTTATTCAACGTTCGAGAAGTTACGTCAAAGTATGGTTCATTTCAAGATTTATCAAGTTATGTAATCATCAGGGGGAGTTGAGACGCGTTGTACTCTTTTTCCTTATCCATGGTTTTGTCCCACCGGGTTTTCCATGGAAAGGTTTTAACGAGGCAGCTATTATTATGCGTGTTTGAAGATTATTGTACTCTTTTCCTTTCTAGTATTTTTTTTCCCACAAGGTTTTTCTAGTAAGGTTTTAACGAGTCATCTTCTTCAATAATGGACATCCAAGGGGGAGTGTTATGAAATATTATTAATGTAAATATTATATGGATGTCCATATCTTAGAATACTCTAGAATATATTATCTTATGGAAACTCTTTCCCATTGTATTGTATATATATATATACCCTTCATAATGGAATGATAAGATAGTTTTGTCTCTCTCATATTCTCTCCACCCTCTCTCTACTTTTCTCTCTTGTCTTTATTTCACAACAAATATCAGTTAACACGATAGTTGATGTTGGAGGATATGTTCATATGGATGATCAAATCTGAAACTCTTGAATGGAGTAATCACCATATTGAGGATGTATTTTTATGTCGTTCATTTTAATTGATATTAGCCTATCTATTTTTGTTCCAATAATTATGCTAAGGTTTTAGCCTATTAGTTATTTTTGGCCTTTTAGTTGTACTGATAGTATCGACACAACATTGACGGATAATTCTTACAAGAGAAAAAAAAACCATCAAATGATAATTAAATTTGAAATGGAGACACACGTATTCAATGTATTCAATTACTATATTAGTCTTACTTCATTCACTTTGTTAGGCTATTTTTCTTTTAGCTATTGAAGGAAAAAAACTTGACCGCCGTTGGTAAATTGACGGTTAAGAAACACCTCAATCTCCGGAGCACCAATATTTTGAAGTTACATAATACATAACTCATGTATAAGTATTAATCATTGATTTCTATCTAAACAACTTATGTCTATATACATGTAATTAGATTATTTAATTTGAGTATGATGAATTGAGAATGCAAATCATTACTGAATTTACGAGTTAGCATAAATCATGAATCATCAGAGCAATAAGCAGCGTCATCCGTTCAACATATACATTAAAAAAAACTTTCTATTAAATGTCTAAATCCCATTAATTTACTAGGTTGTTAATAGAGGAGAAAAATAGTTACTCATGATTAGATTTTTTTTTTATATCTTTTACAAAGACCCACATTTTAACGACAAATACAATGTCTCTATTCCCACTAATCTCATATTATTATTATTATTGTTTATATTACCGTGTTATTATGTTCAATCTCATTATTTACATCGTATTCTATCGTCTGCATTGTTTTCAAATCAAAATATATTTTAGACAAGTAGTATTAATAAAAAAGGGAATTTGTATAGGACCCGTAATTTTTCACGGGTTTCAAAACTAGTTATAAATATTAAAAACCAAAATGAATTTATGAATGATAGGAGTAAATTTTAAAACTGGTAAATAAAATGCAAGTTGTCACTTCACTCCTGCCAAGTAAATTTGTCATTTGTTATTGACCCTACCACATTTGTAGAAATTAACTAAAATTTCTTTTGAGTTTTGATGACGTGGTTTAAGCACAGCTCTCTAAAGGCTCTTTCATTTTCCTATAAAGAGTAGATTGGGCTAGTTGCAGTTAGCACTTGAATTCAATTATAAAAAAAGTAGCTCCCATTTCAACATACATTTGCTGTAATTTTGTCCGCAAGAATGGGTGAATCACAGAGGGTGACACAAATTCAGGTGGAAGATTACGTCTTCCCTTCCATGCTCAACACCCCTCCTGGTTCCCACAACACCTTCTTCCTTGCTGGCGCAGGTAGTTTATTACTCCGTATTTCCTTTTTTCTCTATTTCCTTTATTACTCATCTCATTTTGGTGGAAATGTTGAGTGATTGGGTGAGTAGGCCATTTGATGGCAAACATATAACAAAGCGTCTCATTATAGACGAGGATATCCGTCAATAGCTATAGACGGGTCAAATATCCACCCACTTTAAACAAAATGGGTCAGATGTCACCACTTTAACGCCAAATGTCACTAGTACCATTTTCATGTGATAAACTACTTGTTGTAGCCTAAGAAATGGCACTGGTCACATTTGGCGTTAAGGTGGTGACATTTGGCCCGTTTTGCTTAGAGTGAGTGGATATTTGACCCGTCTATAACTATAGACGGATATGCGCCGTATATAATGAGAACTAGTTTTAAACCGGTGCAAAATTGCACGGCTTGTTATTTAGAACGTTATTATTAACTAAAGATATATAAAAATTGTCAAATTTTATACGATGTCATATTTAAGATTATTAGATTTGAATTATAATTACATTAGCAATCAAGATATTGTATATGTTGGTGATAATAAAATGTGATGACTTAACAAAACATTTCGCATTTAGAAACATATCCTAAGAAAAAAAAAAAGTAGCAAATATAAATACGAACAAAAATTGTATTATGTAAAAAGTAATGTGCAATTTGTGGATAATTTATTCGTGAATTTATAATAATGTGCAATTTGTGGATAACAAATTGTATTATGGCTTAACAAAACATGTGTATTATTTTCCAATAAAGCTGACACACTAATTTACTATTACATCATCCTTCAATAGAAGGTGAGTATTTTTAGTTATAGGAGTATTTGATTTTCTTACTAATTTGCGTAAAAATGAGGAAAACAAAAATATAATAAGCCATATTTTAATGTATACTTGGTACAAATTCAATAAATCCTAAAAAAAAAGTTACTCATCTCATTTTGGTGGAAATGTTGAGGGAGTGGGTGAGTAGGCCATTTGATGGCAAACATATAACAAAGCGTCTCATTATAGACGAGGATATCCGTCTATAGCTATAAACGGGCCAAATATTCACCACTTTAAGCAAAACGGGCCAAATGTCACCACCTTAACGTCAAATGTCACCAGTGCCATTTCCTAGACTACAACAAGTGACATTTGGCGTTAAGGTGGTGACATCTGACCCATTTTGTTTAAAGTGGGTGAATATTTGACTCGTCTATAGCTATAGACGAATATGTGCCGTATATAATGAGAATTTGTGAACATATAAATAGGTAGTGGAATATAAGGTATCTTAGTTTAGTAAGGATCCTTTGTCCCACTTTTGTGTCCCATTCTGTGTGCCACCCCACCCACCTTTTGACACATCACTTATTGCAAAATAAAATATTGCAATCCCCCCTACTACTAAGAGAATAAAAATTCTCAAAAGTTTTCCCTGCAAACTCCACATACTTATACGGAGTATAAGGAAAGAAATAAAAATTTTCCATTAAACTATAATCTTTTTCTTAAAGCATGACTCTTTTTATTAAATTCTAAATTTTAATTATATAATGTTTTAATCAAAATAAAATAAAAGGAGTATAAAATTATAAAATACAAAATCGTTAATTTTTTTTCGAAAATGACTTAATGCATACTTAAACTGTATAAAACAATAAAATAATATTATTAGCTACGTAAAAAACTCATTAAGATAATTTTAGCAAAGTTATAAAAAAAATCATTAACTTTATGTTAAAAGGAAAAACATGGCATACTACATTTTTTTTCTCATATTAAAATACAATTAGGTGAAATATAAAAATTTGAAGGTATAAAATTTGGAATGAATCCTCCTAGGAGTATATACTAAGAGAATAAAATTCTCCCCAATTTTCCTCCAAAAGGTATTAAGCTAAATAAGAAAACAAAAATACTTTTTTCTTTAAATTATTATCATTTCATCAAAATATAACCTTTTAACCAAATAATAGTATTTTCTTTGAAAATCTTAATCATAATATTTTAATTAAAGAAGATAGATTTACATAATTTTATAAACTGTAAATTTCTAAATTTTTGTTATTTATTATTATATATGAGAGAATGACTTGACACATTTTGTATAAAACAAAATTTTAAACTGATATTATTAGCTTCATCACAAAAAAAAAAAAAATCATTAACATAATTTGAGAAAATTTATTATTTGTAAACATTAGTTTTATATTAAAGAAAAAAATCATTAAACATATTTTATAACTTTACTAAATTCTCTTGATTAGTTCATAGTTCATTTTTTTCTCATATTGAAATACAATTGGGTATATGAAAAATATGAAAAATTAATAATGTATCAATTTAAAATATTTAAACAATAACTAAAAAAAACCTCTATATATACCACAAATGTGCGGGATTTACACTATTAATTACCAATAGTATAATTGTTACATTTTCTAATATCTCTATCTAAAAAACCGCGCATTTGCGCGGGATCTATATTAGTAATTATATTAATTTGTTGATAAGTTAGAAGGTGATTGGAGTGGCACACACATTAAAACACCAAATGGGACAGGGGATCCCCACTTATCTTAGTTATTTTTTAGGCCAAATAAGATGGAGTATGTTACTATTGGTATGGATTATCCGTTTTAGTTAAATGTTACCATTTGTCTGCATCGGAGGGAGTATATTTTGTGAGAAAAAATGAAAAAAAAAGAAAAAAGAAAAGAAATAAAATGAGTAGAATCCATTTTGATACTTAAAAGTCAAATTGATAAGCACCCAAGTTAGGTATCTTGAACGGCTACCTTTGTTCCACGAGCATGACAGTATAACCTCAATTTACTCACACCTAACTACTCCTACTTTGTCTTCCAATCAATTTAACATATCTAGGCCTTTGACAGTATAACCTCAATTCAACATACCTATATATATTTTTTTTGGTTTTGCATAAATGTCCCCATGCAACCGCCTCTCTTCTTTATAAAGAAGAGTTCACTCTAACCTGGAAACTCCGTAGAAATATCACCAACTCTGAAATAGACCATATTTTAAAAAAAGAACTCTGAAATAGACCGAGAGGGACAATTTGATTTCCCTTTTTTTCCGAAAATTTCAAAAAAAGTCATCTGTCCGTGAGAAATGGCAGCGTCACCGACAATTACCGAAGTTAAGGTAGCGGACTTCTTGTTTCCACAGTCGGTTAAACCACCAGGCACCCATAAATCGTTCTTCCTTGCTGGCGCAGGTTAGTCGTCAATCATACATTCAGTGGCGGAACTAGAGGCTCCCCTACAAATCAAATATATGAATAGTCATTTTATTTTAATAATTTGTCTACTATTTCTTTGTGTTTAGTTTACGTTTGTTTTATTTTCCTCTTAGTAAGGTATACGTAAATTATTAACTGAGATATAGATATAGAGAAAGAGTATATTATTAATTCGCTATCTTCAATTTTCAATCTGTGCTTACCATTTTCTAATTTCAAATTGGGACTCTGTTACTAAATACTACTTACTAATTGTAGCTCTGTTTTCAAATGGTGAATATTAATGGTTATGATGATAAATTCGGCTATATGTTCGACTGTAACGGCAGTAAAATAACAGATGTTAATGTCATGTTTTATTACCTTATTTTTTTTTTTTATTTTTTTTTTAAAAAAAAAACAGATGTTATTGTCATAAATTTTAAATAAGTCTCGAGTAAAGTTAAAGAATTAAGTTCAGAAGAATTTATTTTACATGAATTTTCATAGATTTATATCTAGTTAAATTCGATATATTATAAATGTGGTATGATATTTTATTAAGGAATAATCTATTTTTGAGTTGAGCAATCTAAAATAAAATAATGTGAGACATATTTTGGTTAAGAAAAAAAAGAGAGAGAAGTAAAAGTATGGGTGGCTAAAAAATGTAGAATGTGCGTGGCAGGTGTTAGAGGAATGGAGCTAGGGGGTAATTTTGTAAAATTTACTGCAATTGGAGTATACTTGGAGGAATCTGCTATTACGGAGTTAGCGCCTAAATGGAAGGCCAAATCTGCCTCTCACTTGGCTGATTCCGTTGAGTTTTTCAGGGATATCGTTACAGGTACCTTTTTTATTTAATTGGATTTACACGCATTTCAATAATTATTAATAATACTACTGATAAATATTGAAGGGAGTTTGACAAGGCCATGTGAATCCTCTCATTTCCCTCCTATTCTCTTTACTAACAAATCAAAGGATTTTGTATCCCCACATCCTCTTCCACTCCTTTTTACTCTAAATCATCATATCGAAACAAGGCCTTGTTCCTACTTGATCACAACACTATGGGATAGAGGAAGTAATATCGAGTCCTATATGAACAATTGTAGCAGGATTACTGAAATTATCCTTGATGATATTTCGTACATAGCTAGCCCTCTAAGTAGAATGCTATCATAATACTCCCTCCGTCCCGGTCAATTGTTGTCCTTTCGTTTTGGCACAAAGACCAAGGAATGAGGAAAAGGCCAATAACTAAATGACAAGTGGAACAAATTGAATGGGAATGAGCAAATTACTCATCAAGTTCATTCTTAAAATAGAAAGGACAACAAATGACTGAGACACCCAACAATGGAAAAGGACAACAAATGACCGGGACAGAGGGAGTATTAGTGTAAATGATTTGATTTTGCACGTAAATGTTACTAACAAACAATATTCGTGACTAGGTAGTCGTACTTAATTAAACGTAGCTTATGTCATAAACCTTAGTTATAATACTCTTAATAACTCTCGATCAACTTGTAGGTCCATTTGAGAAATTTACGCAGGTTACTATGATATTGCCATTGACGGGACAACAGTACGCGGACAAGGTGACGGAGAACTGCGTCAAATTTTGGAAATCGGTTGGAATTTATACAGACGAGGAAGCCAGAGCTGTTGATAAATTCATTGAGGTCTTCAAGGATGAGAACTTTCCTCCTGGACACTCTATAATGTTTACTCAGTCGCCTACTGGTTCACTTACGGTTAGTACCTGTCTTTCTATCCGGATTACATACCTTGATGCCTTGTGTGATTATAATTGTTCGGAAAAGACTGTTTCCAAATTACCAATAATGAAAACGAGTTAAGACTGCTGTTTCTCCTTGAGTCATAAGAATAAACAAATCAGTCAACCGGTTTTCTTTATTCCAATCATACTCTTTAACCGGAGAATTGGGGAGTCTTTGGCTTTACTAAATGGAGACTAAACAATGCTGATTTCTCGTACCTGGGTTTAAACTGGACTACAGGTGGCATTTTCCAAGCATGAGTCGATTCCAGCAGTTGGAAAAGCTGTGATTGATAACAAAAACATGGCGGAAGCAGTGTTAGAGTCGATAATAGGTAAACATGGAGTGTCCCCTGAAGCGAAACACAGTATAGCGGCGAGAGTTTCAGCACTATTAAGCGATGAGAAGGTGGGAGGTGATGCTGAAGTTGCAACAGGGGTGGCCAAAGAGATATAGATCCTGAAAGTATACCGGCATAAGGAAGTTATGGAAGCTTGATGAGACAAGTGAGGCTGTCTCTAAAATAAAACCAAGTGTAGTAGTAATGTAGTTTGTGGGCTTTGACATGAAATAGGCATGAATAATGTTAAAATAAAACCAAGTGTAGTAGTAATGTAGTTTGTGGGCTTTGACATGAAATAGGCATGAATAATGTTTATATGAATTGTATCCTAGTTCATAGACTATATATCTGAGGTAGTACCTTTTATTGTTTATTTATTGAGTTTTATTTTAAAGTTTTTGAGTTCTGATTTAGTATAAAGTTTTTGAGCACATTTACTAAAATGTTATACTAAAAAAATATAATATTGCTCAAAAACTATATTTATAAATGGTAATATACTCGGAAAAAAATGTGTATATGCTCAAAAACTACAAGGTTGAGGTATTACCTCAGATGCGTAATCTTTTTTCTCATTGTATCCATTTACACAGTTTGATACTTGGCTAGCTTCAAAATGTGCAAATAAACAAATAGTAAACGGCAAGGGTCGGACCCTGCAGGTGAAGGAAGAATTCGCTATTAAGTCTAAATGTGCAAATTAAAAAAAAAAAAAAAAAAGACTTAAAACTGCAATAAGCAAAGAAAGGTGAGTTATGGTTTGGCTTTGGAAGTAAGTAAATTCAAACAAAGGCAAAGACAAGATTAAACTAATACGAAATTTCAACAACACGAGAATGATACATGGCATATATAAATCAATCGCTCTTTACAATCAATCCGATATTGGCAAATCTATAAATGGCAACAACTTGTTTAACTCCTTCTGAGTTCTGAACAACTTTCATAATCAAATACTCCCTCCATTTCAATTTTCTTTTTTTAGTAAAATACATATAATCACTCCTACTCCTATACGTAGTACTAGATAACAAAGTCAAAATTCCGCAACCCAAATAACCAATTAATATTATCAAAAAAAATAATTTCTAGCGGACCTTCAAAATATTACCCTCAAAAAAAAAATAACAACGATACCGACGACGATGATAATATTAATTGGTTTTTTGGGTTGCGGAAATTTGACTTTGTTATCTAGTACTTCCTCCATTCAACTCCACTCTACCATATTTCCTTTTTAATCCATTCAACTCCACTCTACCTATTTCCTAAAAAAGAATGACAAATGACCATTTTGTCCCCTTACCTCATTATTTATTTACAATATTTGCCACTCATACCCCACTACTTTTACATCAAACTCCACCATTTTCCACTCATACCCCACTTATTTATATCATACCTCATTACTTATTAATATTTGTGCAAAACACAAATAGGTAGAGTGGAGTTGAATGGAGGAAGTACTACGTATAGGAGTAGCTAATTTCTAGCGGACCTTCAAAATAATGATTTGTATTTGTTTGCACAACCTTAGCTAGTTCGTCTAGTTGCATTCTTGTCTAGTTTTATTGGATAGAGAAATGAAAGGTCCCTATAATAATGATGAAAGTGTTGCTATCCTAGGCTTTTTAATTACAGCAAATCTCATTGAAAATGGGTTAAGTAATACCCAAGTGGGTAGATAAGACAAAAAGAGAATGCTAGTAGTATTCTGCTTTTGTCTTAACTACCCACTTGAGTATTTCTTGACTCATCTTCAACTTGTGACGGATATGCTTGTCTCCAATAAAAAATTGTGTTCTAATCCCCTTATACTAAAAGAATAAGAGTTCTCCAAAATTTTACCGCCTAAATTAATTTGGCTATAATTGGGCTTTTATTATATCATATTTGTAATTGGGCTTTTAATATATCATATCTGTTATTGGGTTTTCATTATATTATATTTACATCTGTATTATACTGAACTTTCCCTTTTCGACCGATTAATACAAAATATTAATTATAGTAAATTTATAATTAAATTTCAAATTGTGTTAAATATCCCTTTTATTATTATTTTTCTTTAATGTTTCTATCTAAAATACCGCGCATTTGCGCGGGATCTATACTAGTTAATAATAATCTAGTCCAATAATTTTATTTGGGTTGACAAAGGGTTGCTTGCTCTGTCAATCAATGGGATAATAATCAGTAAGTGGATTATACATCTGATGTACTACATCAAATTTTTCTCATAATATATCATTTATAGATATATCTCGTTTATTTTATTTCTACTGTTAAATTTAGAAATCAAAATTTCAACCTCGCGTTTATCTAAGAAAATGAGTCTTTGCAATAGATATGTATTGCGTGCAAGACTAGAAAACTCATTAATAGTGAAATTTCTAAGGGAGAATTTGTTTTCCCAAATTTAACTATCTAATTCGAGCGTGTATACAATTGGAAGGTATAAATAAAAATTAATCAATTACATGATTCCATTAGTTCTTTTTCTAAAAAGGAAAAAATGAATCAAATTGTATTGAAACAAATAATACAAAGTATTCATGTATTCAAACGGTTCAATCTCATTCGAAGCCATCTAAGAAGAGATCATTTAAGTACTCGTTCTATTTCTAAGACTAATTACACTAAATAAATCGGTTATTAATTACTGTATTATATTGAAGTCTCGAGGATATGTCTCATCTTAAATGACAAGGGCCATAGCATTCAAGAAGCTCACCAAAGAAAATTGCATGCTCAATTTCTATTTATTGTTAGAACTAAACTTTCGTATAGTTTGTTGGACTTCCTTGATCAAATAACTAATGAAAATAAATTATTTTCTATAGTTTTTCAAACAACTACTACTTCGTATAATTGATTCGATGTTACAGTGATCTTTTAATAGAGTGATAGGTACAACATACATGAGAAATATCACAATTTGGGAGTAATTAACTTGAGTAACGACCATGACAATGACCACCTCACAAATATCACAATAATAAAAGCAATAATGTGCATGAAATGGGTAGGTACGATATGACTTATCACTTCTTATAGTGCTACTGCTTACTAAGTTATTAGGATATTATTGCTAGTATGATGACAATTAGTAGATTATACAACTGGTTGTATGTAGTTTATGTACAATATTTTTAATGTTGTCGAGTTTTGTTATAAAGTTGTCGAGCTTTACTAACAAAATTGTCGAGTTACAATACAAAGTTATTGACTTAAGAGGAATAAATATTAAAATAACTTTTTAAATTAGCTCAATAACTTATAAAATAACTCGACAACTTTGTGTAAAGAACTCAACAACTTGAGGCGGTTGTACAATGCTAATATACAACTGGTTGTAAGATAGTATTTGTGGTATGATGAAGTCATGTACAGTTACAATTATAGATTCACAAAATCTCATTTAAAGAGGGAAGCACATGGGGTGCCCCACCTTATTCCCCTATCCATTTTGTGAGTGGCATTACCCTTCACTTGCTTCCGACCCGTCTTTAGCAAGACTAACTGTTATAGATTATTAGCTAATTATCACCATAAGTTGATAATGGGTCTTCTACGGCAACACCGTCATTTGAAGTGGCCATTCTATATAAGCACTGGGACGATTTATGGTGTGTTGTGGACTAGGTTGCATGAACACTCCTCCTAATCAGCGTTCTCGTGTCGGACACCCGTGTCAGACACGACACTCGTCGGACACACGTCAAAACGTGTCAGACACTTGTAAAGCTGTGTCTAACTTTCATCTTTTATTTGGGTACGTGTCCGACACGTGTCCATGGTATTTTGAGCCGTGTCCATGGTATTTGGACACACCTCAAAACGGAATTAAGTTGAATTTAAGGTAAATGACGAGAATTGTTATATGGTTGAATTTGGTTGGGGAAATAAGCTGAATTGGAGACAAATGATGTTCTTTAGACTAGTAATGAAATGTCGAAATAGATTGATTATAAGTTGGATTTTGGTTTTGGAAATGAGAATGAGTTATAATTAACGTAAGTTTTACTTTAACTTATTTAAATTTAATATTCAATACTTTTTCAAAAATAAAATCACACATATATAACTATAAAATATATATTTTATTAAATTTAAATGACGTGTCCCGTGTCCTAAATTTCATGGGATGCCGTGTCACGTGTCCGTGTCGTGTCAGTGTCTGTATCCGTTTTGGTGCAACCTAGGTTGTGGTCTTGTGGATTTGTGATACGCTCACATGTCGGTATGTACAAATATTACAAATCTGTCACTGGAAATGATGATTCATCCTGAATTATCCAAGTAACTAAGTCAAAATTTTGATCCTACATAAACACCATTTTGTTAAATTGTTTGATTTCCGAACCAATTAATAATAACTAGTTTTAAACCCGTGTAAAATTGCACGGGTATGTATTTGGGTCGGTATTAATGTTTTTGAATGTATTTTTTTTTTTTTGCATTTCTATTGTAATTATCTAGTTGGTCTAAATCAGCGATCTACATAATTAATGTTTACACTTGTTTCAAATACGTGTTCAAATGCAATGGTTTAAGAGAAAATAACGTAATATACTATTGTAAATAAAATTTGCATACATAAAAAACTTTACATCCCGAAAAAGAAATATAATTTAATAATCAATTTTAACATAGGCAAATTATTCTAAAAATTGAAAATTTTCATGATAGTGGTTCTCGGGGATTTGACATTGATTGTTACGTATTTTCCGTAATCACCAAGTTTCTTGGAGGTATGAACACCTATATTCGTCAAGCATAAAGGCAAAGACGAATTATTTCATTAATTTCTGTAAAATATTCACATTATTTGTTATTCAATCACGTAAGTAAATGTAATTTTATTAGTAACTATGTAATTCAGTCCGATTATATGTAATTACTTTCATTTATTCCGATTTGTAATTCATTCCGTTTATATGCAATTTCTTTTACTTCTGCCGATTATCTATTTATTTCATTAACTATGTAATTCACCCGATTATATGTAATTACTTTCATTTATTCCGATTTGTAATTCATTCCGTTTATATGCAATTTCTTTTATTCGCGATTATCTATTTATTTCATTAACTATGTAATTCACCCGATTATATGTAATTACTTTCATTTATTCCGATTTGTAATTCATTCCGTTTATATGCAATTTCTTTTACTTCTGCCGATTATCTATTTATTTCATTAACTATGTAATTCACCCGATTATATGTAATTACTTTCATTTATTCCGATTTGTAATTCATTCCGTTTATATGCAATTTCTTTTACTTCTGCCGATTATCTATTTGTTTCATTAACTATGTAATTCAGTCCGATTATATGTAATTATTTTCATTTATTTCGATTTTTAATTCATTCCGTTTATATGCAATTACTTTTACTTCTGCCGATTATCTATTTATTTCATAAAATATTTCCTATGACATAATTTGTCGCATGTTTGTCAGAGACGATTTAAAGAAATAAACTCTTTCCACGTAAACGAGACCTACCATTACCTGAATTTCCTAAAAAAAAAAGAAAGAAAAAGAAAAATTGGGTGAATGACGTGGCGCATCCTGTGTTGAGCATTGTCTTTTGCATTAATATAGATAAAATTATTCAAAATAAAAAAGCTTAATGTGACTTTATAGTAACGCGGTAATAACAACTAGATCTAGAAAAACATGAACTCGAACACTCGGACAGATCTAAATGAGGATGGTCTTCCACTTTTGAGTAGCCTGACAAAATTGACTTACCCCAAATAATTTGGCTCGTACCCGACTTGACGCCAAACTTAACATACATCTGAATTGATCTGCCTCGACTAGGACTGTTAATGAGACGAGACAACCCGCGAGCAACTTGAGCTCGGCTCGGTCAAAGCTCAGCTCGTGTGAGCTCAGACTCGGCTCGAGAGCTTAACGAGTCAAGCCGAGCTAACGTTGGCTCGGCTCGAAAAGCTCGTGAGCGGCTCGAACTTGTGTAATTTGATAAGATATTACTCATATTTTAGTAAAATATTTTGTCATGATTATATGTTTGTATTACCCATATAAAAAATGTCTCATTGATTTTCCAATATTTGTATATAAAACATTCGAGTGTTGTTATTGAAAATATCGAGAGAGAAAAAAGAAAATTCAACAATTATATATAGGCTCGAGTTGAGATCGAGTTTGGCTCGAGCTCGCGTTAAAGCTCGCAAACTTAATAACGAGCACAATTTTTTCAAACTCGAGCTCGAGTTTTACTTTTTGACCACAAGCTGAGCAAGACCATGCTCGGACTTGGCTCGGCTCGTTAACACCCCTAGCCCCAACCTAAATTCTGTTAAACCCAAAAATTACATACCTAAACGGGTAAACAGACCGATATAAACCCGACCAGGTTGACGGTTTGCCAAGTCCACCGTTCTAAGTTCTAACCTCTAAGTGACATGGAATTCACCATTTAGAACAAAATTCAAAAATCAAATGTTGAAACTTTCGAGCATTCCGCGATTCCTAATTACGCGATCATCAACCAACACTTCTCCCTTCTCTTTCCACCACGTGGCGGCCTTCCATTCGTCGATTCCTCGTCGGAGCTTCGCAACAATGGCGTCCGCCGCCATTGCTGACGCCGGTGAGTTCGTCAAAGGCACAATTCATCCTAATGGCGTCGCCGTCATCACTCTTGATCGTCCTAAAGCTCTCAATGCCATGAATTTAGGTCTTTTCTTCACTCAATTTTGTTTTTTTATTAAAGTAATTTGTTGATTTGATGTTACATTTGCGTAGTAAAGTCTCTCTTACGACCGCAAAAGACGTATCTCTAACACTAACTAATGATTGTTACTAACTGATACCGTATACGAGTTGATTTAGATCCGTTTCACGCTTAGAACCGTCTTAAATAAGATTTTGTATAGATTGCGAGACTAGACTGCTGTTTTTATCGTCTATTAATTTTAAAAAGTTGCAATACTACCGAATTACTGAAATGAAGGAGTGATCGATGTTACTTTTATGATCGTCAATTATAGTTTAATTTTTCAGGTACATTGATAGGATGAATGCTTTGATACGATTGTTCGTCAGTTTAATAAAGTGAGTGTTGAGTTCGTTTGTAAGTTGAATTGTTGAATTGGAAACTTGTATGCTAATTGCTTTGATTGGGAGAATGAAAAAATCTGTGAATTTTACGATTATCGTAGATAGAGCCAAAGAGGTAGGGTTATTGGTTACACAACGTAAAGCAAAGCAATGGCTGTAGGAATGTAGGATGAGAATTGAAGGCGAGATTTGTCGTAATTTGGTTGAAATGATCCATGATTGAGTCTTTGTTACTGCCAACAATCAGACTTTGGAAAGTTGGATATTGCTTCATTTTGGGAGTAATTATCAATGTTTGGATGTTTATCTCACGATAGAGTGATAGACGGCTTTACTTACAATAATTAGTCTTTATTTAGTTGGAAATTGCTTCATTTTTGGAATAATTACCGTTTTGGGGATTATTTATTAGTTTGGGTGCTTTGAATTACAATCTTATGGTTCTAGGGAAGTAGGTGCAGTTATTTTCTATAAATGCTGACAACATGAAGTTGGATGGTTTATGGTGTACGTCTCAAATGCTAATTTGTACGTTGTCATTATTATTAAACTAGTAAACATTGAGTTTTTAGGTGTTTGATGTGTGCTGGTGCCTGAGAAAGAATATTTATCTTAAGTGGGGTAAATTAACACCAAAAATGAATTCATTGATTGAGCATCTGGTGGCGTTTGATGGTGAGATGGCCTACTTCTATAATTTTGTAGACCTAGAAGAGTTGTTTTTTAGCGACAGAAGGATAGTTATCTTTAGCGACTCTGGAAACATGTCTTTGTTTTCAGTTTTCAAAATTTAAGTTTTGTAGTTAATAACTTAACACCAATCACTAACGTGACGGATGCTGCTGACCAAGAGTCGAAATTGAGCAAAGTCAATAGTTATTTTAGCATTGACTCCAACATTCTATTACGAGGGAATGAGGGACGGTGAACTTGAAGGTCTTAAAACATGCCTTTCTTGCGGAGGAATCAGAAGTACACTCTTCATACATTATGAGAAAGAATGTCTTGACTAGAAATACAATAGTAATGAAGTAACACTAATATCGTTTCGCTGTTTCAGTTCAACCCCAAAGTTATATATGTGCAATGTACATAGTCGTATTCTCTCCTTGCTGATTGTAAGTGTATAGTTGTCTAGTTCATTTGACAATTAAGCAGTGTTATTTGTATATGGGAATATTCGCTAAGACTGACTAGTAACTTGAATACCTAGGAGAAGCAGGCATTCATTTAATATTAGCGATGGATCAATAATCTTATAGATGCGATAGAAAGAAAATGTAGATATGTAACAAGAAATGCAGAGATTTGGAGAGTATTTGCAGGGATGATTCTCTGTAATTTCAGAGAATGTACATTAATTACTCATACAGTCAATGCGTTGGCTTACCTTCTATGAGAAGCTTTCAAACAAACTTTTAAGTTGTTACTTCCTCCTAAATTCGAGGATTGCAACTGTAATTAATTAAAAGTTTACTAACTCCTCTGGTAGCTAGGATGACTTAATTATACAAGTAAATAGCCTAAGTTAACTAAGCTGCAGCTGGGATTGTGTGTCTTCGAGGTAAAGCTTATACTCCTTTAGTTTAACTGGTAGTGACGGACCCAGAAATTCCAATTTTGGGCACGAGAATATCATCTTTCTAAGTTCCGGAAAGAAAAACTGAAAACAAAAGATAATTTGCCAAATAAAACATCCAAAAATATGTATTAATCCTTGAACCTGAGGCTCGCACACACCCAACGTCCCAACCTAATGCCTTTTCCACTTTACCTTCTACTAAACCACACATTGGGAAGGTACTTGGCAGAATTGTATTTGTAGTAGCTAAAATACAACAGCAAAACAAGTACTATAATAAAAAGAGTTTCTAGAAGACCAAAACTAGTTCCTACCCATGACCTCACACTCCAAACTTAATACTTTATTTTTGTTGTCTTATTATGAGATGTAATGGAAGGTTTTTGTCTTGGTTTTAATGCACCTTCATCTAATTTGATTGCAGATATGGACATAAAGTACAAAAGCTTTCTTGACCAGTGGGAAGATGATCCAAGGGTGAAATGTGTTCTAATTGACAGTAGTTCATCTCGTGCTTTCTGTGCTGGTAAAAACTGAAAACAATTTCTGATGTAACTAATCTTGATTTTGAACTTTCTTGGTCAATAGGAGCTCAATCTTCTTATCTGTAGTCATTCTTGTGTTAGGTCCCATTATCATAGATCAGCAACTCATAAGATTTTAAGGTGACTTAAATGTGCAAGGTGCAAGAATGGATAGTTTAGTGTTTGTCACCAAACTTTGGAAGGCCTAAAGCACACATCTTGTCCTGAAGGTTTTTATTGCTATCATAGTTCCGAAATTATTACCTCAGCTATGTCAGGAGTCAGGACAATATGATCTTAGGCATTCTTAGCAGTTAGGAAAGAGACCTGGTTGATCATTACTGCTTATAGGTTCTATGTTTGTATATGTTCTTCTCTGGTTTTATCTAGTGTATGGAGGAGATTGTCCATTTCATTCAATTGATTACCTGAATCATAAGTTAATCTGCAGGTGGTGACGTGAAGCATATCGTTGTCCATAACACATTGCCTGATGTGATCAAGGTCTTGTGTGATTTCAGTTCAAAGTTTATATGCTGAGTGATTGTAGAGAGCAGGTTCTAACTACGATTTTCCCAAAAGTATTGAAGTACATGTTAATTGTTCAATGTTACATTTGATGCACGTATTTTTTTCCTTCAACTTGTAGAATCTCTTAAACCACTGATATACTTGCTTCTGATGTTATAAGGTATATCTCGTAAGGCTGATGTCTTGGTTTGTAAGTTGTCACTGGTCTATAATCTGTCACTAAGATTATGTCAATCAGTCGCTAAAGTAATGTACTATGGTGTGCAGAACTCTGATTCTGTTTATTTTAAACTCTTAGATTGCTAGATGTTTGTGGCTTGTCACCAATTGGATTGCTTCAGAGTGATAGGTCTTCGTGAGTATATTGTTTCTGCTGCCAATAATATTTGCAACAAGAACATCACCCCAATGCCTCAAATCGCAAATGATGGGGTGAGGGGTGGGGAGTATGCACACAGCCTTTCCCGTGTTAACAACGTAGAGAGTGTATCTAGATGACCATAATGAAAATTGCGTTGTAATTTGCAAAGAAAGACTGTTGCCTTTCAATAAAAAGCACGCTACCATTTTGATATTCAATTGGAAGATTTTTTTAACCGGCAACCTCCAATGTTCATTGGTCAATACTTTTGAGTTTAGCTGATCTATTCATGCAGGTGGGACTTGGGGAAGGGAGGTCTCTTTTCTGTATGGGCTTTCATACAACTCTTTGATATTTTAAAGAGGGCTGAAGGGAGCTCTCACTAATATCTATTCTATCATTTCTATGTCTCCCTTAATCGTGAAAGAATTTATTCACTACGGAGCACTACGTAACTGTAGTAATTTTGATCCCTGATACATCTTGTTAAGATTTGTGTTTTTCTGTTCGCATTTGTGAACAACTTGGTTATATTTAACACGTGTAAGGCTATGGTAAGGGATAACCCCCTTGATCCTCTATTATCCGCGGGAGCCTTCGAGGCACCTGGGTAATGTTACTGTTGTTAATTTTACACTTTTCGCTAAGGTTGTGGTTTGTTCAAACTTACATTGTTGTAACTATTGACAGGTTTTCACTACGGAGTATAGTTTAATATGCAAGATCGCTGAATACAAAAAGCCATATATAAGCTTGATGGATGGTATAACCATGGGTTTTGGTATTGGATTATCTGGCCATGGTCGGTATCGCATCGTGACAGAGGTAATAGGGCTTCTGTAATTATTATGCGCTTTATAATTATTGTGGAAGTCAAAATCTGATGTTGCTTTGCACAATTTCTTTTTTCTTGCAGAGAACTCTTCTTGCAATGCCAGAAAATGCCATTGGTTTGTTCCCTGATGTGGGATTTTCATACATAGCTGCAAACAGTCCCGGAGAAGGATCAGTGGGTACGTGAGTATGTATACTTTTTCACCAGCATCATTCCTTGACCACCCCTTTCTGTGATGCAAAGACTGGGAGAAATCTATTTCTCACTTGTAATCTATGTTGCTCGGACTCTTCAAGATTACCTCACTTACCCATGTCAGACACTTGATACTCGGACCAAAGACATGATTTTTTTTCCCATAAAATAGATGAGTCCGACACTTGAACAGCCACCCGTGTGGCATACTTCTAAGTTCTAACTGAGTCCGTGCAACATAGCTTGTAGTCACATTTGTGGATGTTGTACGGTTATGTAACAAAGCTCTTAAATAAGTAGCTGATGTGATTGTAGAAAGGTAGGAGATGCCTCAGAGAATTGGAGGTGGCACATAAATAGGGAGTAATAAAGACATTGCAAGTTAGTTTTTTTTTTCTTCTGCAGATGTTGGCTAGTATGGGATTACATTAGTGGACCTTAGAAGGGCACGGTAGCGGTGTCGCTCTTGAGTTTAAGTTCTGTATCCATTGTGCTGAATAAGACCATTAAGATTGTGTTTAATCACAATAGGGGAATTTTACAACTTGTTGGTTTAGGGACTCAAATCTTGACGCCTGGTTATTATTGTCAATGTCCCTGTTTGATGGATATGAAGATAGGGGAACATTTCTACAATAGATATTATAGAGCAAACAGTGTCTATTATCTAATCTTTCAGCAATAAATATTGCATTCTGAGTGGAGTGAACAATTTATTTCCCTATGCAGGTGCTTATCTTGGTATGACTGGGAAAAGAATATCTAATAAATATTGCATTCTGAGTGGAGTGAACAATTTATTTCCCTATGCAGGTGCTTATCTTGGTATGACTGGGAAAAGAATATCTAATCCAGCCGATGCGCTATACGTAGGCCTTGGGACTCATTATGTGCCATCAGGAAACCTTGATTCTTTGAAAGACACTTTACTGGCATCTTCTTTGTATGTATACCCTGCTCATTGATCCTTTTTTATACAAGTGTTTGGAGATTCAAATTTGGTTGTAATTGGATATTCAGCAACCCTTGGATGTAGTGCAAGCATGTCGACCAACATTATTTCAGAATTTTGCTCTTTTTGTATTTTGCTCATCCCATGTCATCACTCTTTACTTCACCGCATCTGAGATTAAGTGGGATAAGATTTTCCTTTATATGATTATCATTTCTGAGTAGCTCTTTGATTTTTTTGACAGTTCGGCGGATCCAAATGAGGATATTGCTACATTGCTTTCCAAATTCAGCACCCAGCCAGAGTTTGAACCACAGTTGAAGTTGCTTCTGCCTCACATTGCTTCTACCTTTGAAGCAAACAAGTCAGTTGGCGAGATAGTCGAGGAATTGAAAAGGCAGGAAGAGAACTCTGATATCATGGGTATGCCCACTTAAGTGTATCTTCTTGTAGTCGGTTGGTTACCTTAGTTGATACTCATATAGACATATACTGCCTCATGGTTCCTTCACACCAAATAAAAATCATCTTCTTGTAGTGTAGGCGGTTTCATATTAACTTTTGCAGAATCAAGAATGTAATCTTTATAGGTTAAATATTTTTATCTATGCTTTCATAATTGTGGGTTTTATACCTGTAGTGGCGGGATGGGCCAAAGAGACATCAGAAGCGCTTGCTAAAGGAGCTCCATTCTCCCTCTGTTTAACACACAAGTATTTTGCTAAAGTGGCATCAGGCTGCAGGAGTAATGATTCTGATATGTCCAAGGTGAGTATTTTGCCTATGTTAGTCCAACCCTTTATATTACTTCTCATTTCCACGGTGACAGTGACACTCGAGAATCCGACATGAATTGAACACTTCTTTTTAAGATAAATTAAGAGAATTTTTCATTAAATAGCGGACTTCGGCACTTGGACATGCACACGTGGTTGATAGCCCTATTCGAGTCTAAATAACGCAGCTTCTGCCTACACTCGACAATCGGACATGAGTATATCACTCGGCACACTTTTTTTAAAGCCAAGTACAAAATTTTTCATAAAGGTGTTGAGTGCGACACTTGGACAAGCTTCTTGCAGTTTTAACATGCGCCGACAGTGATACTTGACAATCTGACATAGTTTTACACTTGAACACTTCATTGTAAGCCAAAAATAAGAGAATTTATCATAAAATAGTCGAGTACGACACTTGTAGGCCTATATCTCTTACCTCTATCCGAGTTTGAGTAGCGTTTCTTTTTGTTGTTTTTCCGCTCGTTAGATACCTATAACTGAGTCCCAGTAACATAGTTTTTTGGAGTTTTTACCTTGCATTTTATCATTGGTTGCTATATTTACCGTTGATTGCCTGTTCTTTAGCTGAGTGGAGTGATGAAACTCGAGTATAGAATTGCGCTAAGGTCTTCACGGAGAAACGACTTCACTGAAGGTGTCCGAGCAGTCTTGGTCGACAAGGATCAGGTTTGTTCCATGTAAACTTTTTATACGTTCATCGCTAAACCTTCTGTCAGCCACCTTCCTATGAAATAATCCTATAGTGAGACTTCCCATAAATGAGATTACACCAAAGGAAAAAAAATTTGTATGTATGTTACTGCGCCTAAAACATGATATTCTATGATGATGACGAACATGTTTGAGTCGAAAATTACTCAACCTAACCATGTCTATTATCACCACGCAGTACCAGGTTTGTCATTATGCTCATATGTTATCTATTAAATGAGTTTTTTAGTTGAAACGTCTTGTAGGGCAATTTTCAAATTATTCTGCACCAACTGAAAGATGTCGCCATGTCGGACCTAGTAGTATAACAAATGACTAGTTTCACAAGCACTGTCATGATCCAAACTAGAAAGTTAAACATCAGAATTTCGAATTTAAATGTATAACAGTAGATTTCTGTTATCGGTGCATATTTTCCGTTTATCCGGCTATAAGAGACTCTCAGAGTAATCTAGATAGGGTTTGATTTACATTTATCGGAGTATTCAAACTATTTTTTCGGTTTTTGCAAACTACATCACGTTTGTGCCCTCTAAATTCTAATGTTCGAAGAAGTTTAATATGGCTAAATGGTTTCCATTAACCGACTTGAATCATTCTCGTCTGGATTTTGCAGAACCCAAAATGGGACCCGCCTACGGTGGAGGAGGTTGACATTGAGAAAGTAGAAACCATCTTTGAACCATTAGAGCCTAACATCAAAGAATTGCAGGTTTAGCAAGTTCCTCAGCTAGAACTCGGAACTTTGAATGCTCGAAGTCTATTCATGTCATTATGTCCAGTATCATAGATGATATTGGATTTAAATTTATTGGAGTATTCAGTTTGTCATTGTTCCTCATTTGAATCATTTTGTTGTCGCAATATTTTTTTTGAAATTAATGCTCTGTTCTGCAAATACAGAGTTATTGTCGAGGTGATGGTGATCCCAACCATGGACTAATACATTTTCATTTGAGATTTTTTTTTTGTTTTTGTTTGTTGGGGTGAAAAAGGATAACTTATAGTATCCCAAAAAAGCTACTCGACTAAGTAGAACGAGGAGCCGGACTAGTAAATCTAGTGCTACAAAGCCAAACTTAAAACTACGTAAATATTTTTTAAAATAGAAAATACAACAATAAAAATACTAATCCATATGATGTGAGGCTCCAATCATTGTATAATTAATCAGCATTTTTCACTTACCGAGTAAATTAGAACTTGTATTTCCGTTATTTACAAGAGCATAACGTAACCATATTATGCAGTAACTAAAACAACTACACGTGTCACATTCCGTCTCGAGCCAGAATGTACCAGTGCAGCAGGCCGTGAAAGTCTATGCAAAACAAATTTCACACCAGCGTGCTTCACTTCGAAAGCCCAGGTCCTGTGGAAAATATGCGAGAACTGCTAGTAGTAGTAGTCCAAAAGCCACCCATAAATCCAGATTTTACCTACCAATTAAGATGGATATTCCTTAAGCTTTTTGATTACGGAGAACTCTGCAAGCTATAATGTTGGCTAACTACATCACTCGAAAAATCTCATAAGCGGCTTCTTTGACCATTCCAAGCATTCATGTATGGAAGAGATTGTGATGAGGTGTATCAAACCAAACATTCGAGTAGAAGTCATTGTAATTTAGGCAGCTCCAGAAACGTGCAAGCCCAAACTCTCCATGCTTAGGCGATTTGAGATAGGATAGATGCAGTTCTTTGATATTTTTGTCAAATGTTTTCTTTATTAAAAGTGCCTGCAAAATAGATAAATGAAAAACAATATCAGTCCGCTACTTCATCATATACGACTATCAAGGGACTAACTTCGGTAAACTTTTTCTAATAGATGATTTTATTTCGGCCAAACGTAAAGATGTTACGGAGAAGCAGCACTTGAAATCAACAATGCATCTCACTTCTCACCAAGTCTCTACGAAAAATAACCTGACAAAATCAACCTAAAGAAGTACGTAAAATTCAACGTCAAAAGAGGATGACGGACTCATCGTTCTTTAGTTTTGGATTATGAAATAATAAAACAAATTGGTCCACAAAACTTGTTATGCTTCTTTTCTTGTGAAGTAGCAATGCAATTCTCCATGGAAGGTTTCATTATAGGTCATCTGAAACAACCTCTTTATATTGTTATCACCGCAGGACGGCTGTAAACATCCTACATTCCTACCCCTCCCTACCTCACCATTTGTGGGAGTCCTTGAGGCGATGAGATAATGCTGTTGAAAGAGGAGATAGAAACAGTGAGAAGTACGATGTACCTGAGAAATGTTGATCTGTGAATTACAGTCAGAGTCAATATCTCCAGCCCCTTTAGTAAGGCATGATCGAAAATCTAGAGCGCATTGTAAAATGTTCTCCATGTTGTTTGATATGGGCTGCATCTCATCAGATAGGAAACATCTGCGAAGGCACAGACAGAATTAGAAGGGGGAATTCATGCCCCCAAAAGATCCCCATTAGGTGTAATCTTCAAGTCATGAAGATCTGTTATTCTGTTATTTGACTTTGCACACTAGTCAATAGAACTTCTGCCTCTTAACTTTTTTTTCCTATCGTAATTGGCAGTGAGTGTCTTGAGAGACGGATCCAACGTATAACAGTGTGAAACTTACCATTGGGCCCTCGAAGAAAAAATAAAAGAAAAAAAAAACTTCCTACAGCAATCTACGGTAAAAAAAAATTCTACTTACATGCGCAATGACTCCATTAAATATGCTTTATGAACAGATTCAAGATCCATCATATCTTTGACCTGCAATTAGCAACCAAGAGAGGTCAAAGTTGCAGATAGAACTAGGTCGGATCATGTGCTAAAGTCCCATTCTTCTATGTCAATTCACTTTTTCATCAAGTCAAAGCAACTTTTAGGTCTGAAATTCTATGAAACCAGATACTTCCACATCGAACAGAGAGGCTGATGAACCATATTAAAACTGCATCAAGACTTCCTTCCTAATATCACAACCATAGGCATATCAACGAGGCAACTTGTTTCGATACATCATATTCCAAAATAGAAAAATGCATCTTTGGTTCCACTGAAATCAAACCGGAAATATAAAATAAAAAATAAAAAACATATTTAATAAACTAACTCAAACCTCATGCTTAAGGGAGTCGCAGAATCTGCACCAGGACACGTTTGACAACTGTGACAGAACATACTGCTGCAATGTGGATACAAAATGATTAACTTGGTGCCTGAAACACAAAAGCAAAGTAGATGTTACGATATTGTGAAGACTGAAGCATGCAGCAATAGCACAGTATTACAGTTGACACAAGGTTTCTTAATGCGTATAGCAGCTCTACTAGATACAGAGTTACACACATCGTCACATTGCTAGCGAACTAACAACTAAATAGTTGAGCTTGAAACATTTGCACATCAAATTAAGTAACTAACCAGCGAAAAATAATTTAATATGCTTATGCAGCAATAAGAAGTGATTCCATTTATATCCTACGAGGCTACGACTCCCATCTTTCCTTAAACCACATCAAGTGAAATTCTGAATGTAGAGTTTCAGCTAACTTAAGCATATAGATTGTCACAAAGATAGAGTCAGAAAATTTGTAACCACATAGACATGGAAAAAAAACATCCAAAAAAGAGGATAGTGAACAAGATGGGAACTTCTAGCTCATACTTCCAGAAGAGTGCAAATTTGTGACCGGTGGCAATAGAAGACTTGAAAAAACATCTATAAAAAAAAGGTTATGGCTGCATGCATTGGACAGTTGACACTATAAATCCAACCTTAATCAGTGACAATAAATACCACAGATAATTAAGGTCATGTAGGACATCATTAATAGAAGCACATACAACATTGCCCAAGGTCCATTGCCTTAACGGCGCTAAAGTGTCAACATAGGTGAGAAAGGGGTGTCGGCTATATTTAGTCTTACCCTTGAAGTGAAAATACAAAGAGATGGTTTACGAATGATATGAAAATTGTGCCGAGAATAGCATTGATTGATTGCTACCTCACAGAGTCACAATTAGAATACAAGCAGCTTAGTAAGCTATTTTGCTTCCTTGCACCATTTTTCAGTGCCACGCAATAAGGGGTCTTTGGCCCCATTGGAAATGGAAAAGCCAGGGGCACAAATAAAAGAAAATTACGAAAAGGCACCCAGACTTGACTACCGTAATCTTAAAGGCTCGTGATGAAATGATCCAGTGGACAAAATATGAGAAATTATTTAAGTCAATACAATAAAATACTTTACAAGATGAAATCATAAGACATTCAGAAAATCTTTGCCTACCTTAATTTTAAAAGGTAACTTATTTTGCTTTTTGCCACCTGATGAGGATCACAATTCTGACTAATCAGATGCCTGAAATCCTGCAAAAAATACGAGTGCAGGATGCAATAAATAAGACAGTGGTCAGACTATTTGAGCTGTTGATCAGAATCTAATTGTCTACAACTGCAAATCACAAGGAGCAGAATTAGATAAATTTATTAAGCACTAAATGGCCTTAAGAACTGGGACAATCACTTTATTCCATACTATTCCATATAAAGGTTTTGGCTCTAACAAAAGATGCCAACGACCTAAACTGCGTGAACAAAATTTGGCATAGGAATATAGTAGTAGCCATTTTCAAAAGAATGGAGGCAAATGAAGCTAAAGCAAGAATTACAAGAATATAGGAGTAGCCAACTTCGAAAGAGTGGAGGCAAATGAAGCTAAAGAAATAATTAAACGAAAATCATACTCATTTTTATTTGTTTCACAATACAATCTGTTTCAAGTACGGACCTAAGTTTAGGATCAAAATAGAAGCTTCATAAATCAGTACCTTCAAGGAGCACCACACATCAGCTAACGATAAGGCTGCAAGCTTCAGCTGAATGAGAAATGTGAATATCTCAGCATAAATACTCAATGCACTTGTGGTCAACACAATATTGACTGGCCAGTCCACTCTATAACCAAGCCCTATAAAATCAAAGGAGTGCAGCCCTGAAAAGTGCAATTCTGATGAGAATTTTATCAACCGAAAAAAGTCAAAGAACTAATGATGCATTATATAATGAGATGTTGGAATCATGGTATCAGATCTTTCGGTGAAATTAAGAAACTTACCAACTCCAGGAGTTGAAACAGGAGTCTGGCTAGAATCCTTCACGTAAACATAAAGGCGGTCCTTATTATGGTCTCTTTCACATGAAGACCTCTGAATGGATGACTCGAGTAGCCCTTGAATTTCTGGAATCTTTTTATCTGCTTCGGTAGGATACCATTTCCGCTTTACATGAATAAATAGCCGATAAGATGAAAGCACATAGTTGACCATTATCAAATAACACTACACGGTGCAACGTAGAATGAGTTAACAGCACATACATGAAGCCAAAGAGATGAAATAAATAAATCTGCCCAGTCCGCTATCTCCAAGAAATGATACCGTCGTAGTGCACAAAAGTGTTCCTGCAATGCAAATCCTCCTTCCAGCAATCTGATACAGAACCTGCTTACATAATGATATCTGATATGGTTAAGTAAAAGGAAAAGGCCATACAGATGCGAAAATTCTATCTAATCATTAGTTTTTAGTTGTCATTAGTTCTGTGCATTAAGTACCTACAACTTAACAATGAAATAGAGACTCACAGATAACCCTAAGTGTCAAGCAAGTGAAAGCTTTTACATTGTGAATGCTTCAGTGATAAAAAAAAATATGGCTATAAAGGATACTGTAACGAGATCTCTTGCAGGAGGCATTTGTCAATAATAAAATCAAGCGGCATATCAAAATTGGCCTTTGTCCCATTTTCCAGCTCCTTAATAGTAGCACCATAACTATTGTGGGAATGGAGCAAACCTTGCCAACTACTCCCTCCACATGGTTTTTCCAAATGGTTATTTTCATTGTTTTTCAAGCTCAATGAAGCACCTGAGCAACCAAACTGATCATTGTCCAATTGAGTACCATCTCTTACATTCATTGTCTTGTCAGAGCTATCTACTCTCGCAACTGCTGAAGTTCCATAATCAGCTGAGGAAATAACATTATTTCCATCATGGAACCTTTGAAAAGACGAGATCTGTTCTTCAAAAAGTTTTAGAGGGTTGGTAATTTTCGAAAAATCAAAATAGGGGAAATTTTTGCTGACTTTTGAAGTGTGCCCAGACTTCTCATTATCTTTCGTCACATCTTGAAGGAAGGGAATTTTTGTCAGCATAGGGTTCATACTGAGCAGATTGGTTGGATATTTAGCATTCCATGATTGTAAGAGAAAAGAATTCGAGGAAAACTTAGCTTCATTAAATGTTCCGCTTATCGTTATGTTCTCAAGTGCAGACCCGTCATCAGAACATGGGATGTCTTTCTCCAATATTTGAACGCCGGGAATGCTACACAGATCCACACCACTAATCAGACCTTTGTCGTATCTACACCTCTCTTTAACGCTTAAAGGGTTTTGATAAAGACCGCCAACTGGCCATCCCAAATTGGGCAAGGCACCTGCATATTGAATCTCGGATAACCATGATCTAGAAACCTCTAATGACTCTCCACAAGAAACATCATCTTTACTGAGTACACTTTCTCCCGAAAAATCTGCAGAAAGATTCTGAAAGCAGGATGCTTCGTGCACTTTGTTAGGTTCTTGTGAAGCTTTCTCAGGCGAGAGACTAGAGAAAACCAAAGAAAATAATTTGTTTTGCGTAGAACAAGCCAAACTATCACGAGGATCAAGCGAATGTGCAGCATCAACTTGCTCATCTGAACTGTCAGTAGATGAACATTCAGACGACTCGTCGAGCTCTAATGCATAGGAAAAATCATCACCAGTGCTACAGGCCTCTGAATCCATGCTCTCAGCAGCCCTAAATCAAAGGGGAAAAAATCAACATATAACAAAAAAAAGACTGTTTCTTGCTCTTGTGAAGTAGCGGAACTTCGATGCAGTTCTCAATGCAATTTTCATCTTGGATCATTTGGAAACAGCCTCTCTGTGTTGCTAACACGGGTCAGGTTGTGTGCATCCGACCCACCCAACCCCCCCTCCCACCCCGTAATTTGCGGGTGCTATTGAGACAATGGGGCAATGTTGTTGTATAACAATAAAAAGACGAATATGTGTGTGATAAATAGAACATTTTCATCACAAAATGGGGTATGTAAGCTAACTCAAGGTCTCAAATTGAGGTGCTAATAAACCATCTAGAGTGTAGATGCCTTTTGCCTTTGCCACAAAATGTCTGTTTACAACTAGTGTCAACTTATTTAAGCACTAGAGGAGTCTGGCAAATTATGAGTCACGGGACTAAATAGCAACATGTGAATAGAGAGGTCAAAAGTCCAATAACATGCTGCATACATGGATACAGAAACTAGGAAGGCTCAGTGGTGCGAGATAGAGAAAAAGAGTATATATAAGAGACGTATGAAGGCGGAGACAGAGACAGAGAGAGCGGAAGAGAGTTACTGATCAGAATTGCTTTCAACTATGGCAGGCGGAAGACCCCATGTCTCATCCAAAGTGGATGAATGTTGAGCAATATTTCCAGTATTATAACTGCTATAGAAGTTAACCGCATCATGCAAAATTACCTGCCAAAAATTAAAAATATAGTTGTGAAGCCATGAATCATGATGAAGAAATTGATAATATACACAAAATTATGTAAAATTTGATGAAGCTAGTCTAAAACATGGGATATTGGAAATAAGAAATGGAAATCATTACTCCATATCAAGCAAAAGAATATGCCAGGATCACCCTATGGATAGAAGACATGCTCTATAATAAAGTCTATCAAAAAAAAGTCTCTTGACTACATAAAAACTCAACCATACAACTTCCACACATAAAAGCCTCAGTACAGAAAATGCACGGATCAGATAGAAATCACATAGAAAACATAAATAAATTTACGCTATTTTCTAGATAAAATTTATGCACTAGCATATTTTATAAAAGCACAATTGAAGGACTGGCGAACAACTACGAAATAGTAAGATAAGGAGCATCGGAAAATCCATGATTTTTTAAATATGATAGTAAAAAAAATTCATGACGAAAAAACCTGATCATATATGGCAACTAGCGAGCAAGAGATTACCTGTCGATAATTGATGTCGACAGTGTCCATAAAGATTTCAAGTTTTACATGCATCTTAGAATAGAACTCCTTCCTTGAAAGTACAATGGCCTCTATTTCTCCTTTATTAAAACTTAACGGATAGCCTGAAACTTTATGTATGGGAAAGTCACTCGAGCTGGGGAGAATATCTTCAAAACTATCTTCTCCAGTATGAGCATAATTGCAAAGACGGAGTAATTTCATAACTACTTGGAGTTGCTGGCCAGCTCTCAGCAATTGAACTAAAACATCATCTAGAAAACAAGGAATAACAGCTCCATCTTGGTCCTGGAAGAAATGCCGGATGTACATCAATTGCACAGAATTGGACTCTCCCATTCAGAGATCCAAATTTAATATTTTTAGAGAATATTACCCTAATAGTTGCCAACTGGAAGTCAATAGTGCCAGCTTTACTAAGTAGATGAGATGGTGGAGCAGCTGCATATTCTACTATAAATTCACCATATGGGTCACTTATCTTGGCCTCATATATCCATGACCTAATGAATGTACAATATGGCTCAAGTGAGCGCAAAAACAGAAACTTGAGAAGACTGCAGTGTGCTGGATCAACAACCTGTAAAGTTTATTCAAGATTACTAGGGGAAAATGCCAGTAAAAGATGACTACCCTAATAATCATATCTTGAAAAAAATAGAACAACCAATACAATAAGGGAACCAAATGCAAGGATTTACTAGTGAGAAACACATTCACAAATAATACAAGTAATAAAAAATTAATTGCCCGAATATTGTAACAGTGGTAATAGATGAAAAAGAATATAGAGCTCCAAAAGTCAATGCTCACCTGCAGTTGTCTATACAAATGAGTGAGTAAAACCCCTCCCTTATAAAAGCTATGGATTTTTGTGACTCCTTGGGCAATCAAATCTTCAAACGAAACTAGTGAAAAAGATAGAGCTGAATCACAGAAGCCGCAAAGATGCCCAAGACTCTCAATTCGGGATCTCAACTCCTTTGTGTGTGAATAAATCTCAAGCAGTGTAACTTCAGAATGTGAGATGCTTGTGAGACTACCTCGTTGTGTAGCATTTGTCACTGAGTTGGCTTTATTGAAAGAACGCCTCAAATGCACTGACGCATTCAATGTATCCAATGCACATAGATACCCTTCCAAAACTGTTCGAACAGCAACAGCAAATGCCTGATTAACAAGGCTAAACGGTGGACGTTCGGCAGTCTCTCTCTCACAAGCATGCCCCACTGCATCTACTTGTTCGACCGGTTGTTTCACATTCAGAGTCCCCTCTAAACTTGAACAGGTAAAAAAGTCTACAAACTTGTGAAGGAGAACAACGATGGAGCCAGTATACCCAATGGATTTGAGCATTTTCCCCAGTCCATATGTGCTCAAAGATCTATTCCATATAGTAGGAATTCGATGATGAGATCTGTCAGCAAGTTCAGCACAAAACAATGCTGAGACCTGTTCAATACCAACAACGGCCGACTGAACACCTTGCAATGCATTCAACACAAGTCGTACCAAGCTTGCCTCCTGACAAATATAAAATTGAAACTGAGGTCATCGCAATTACATAGGACATCAATAGAGATTCAGAATTCTGAAAATAAATTAAAGGGAGTATCTATAACAGAAAAGTGACTGCAACTATATCAGAAAAGTGACCCTTCAACCTAAATAGAATTTATTTGAAAGTGCACGCCTTTGTTGAAACAACAATGATTAAGAATCAAGTTTAAGCTAAAATTCACAACAAAATTAAGTGTATCAAATACTAGGACAAAGGTTTCAACATCATTGAACTAACGATAAAGCCATAAACTATTTGTCCGTGTAATGTCAGTTTCACCTGGCAGATTATAATCTTAAAACTAATAATCCAGATATAACCTTGCACAACCCCACCAAATTATCAATTTCCAAAGGACTTTTCACTTTTGTCAGCCATACGGACGCCTACTAACCAACACCAACTACACCACAGAGGTAGCTCCTCTATGATTCTATCCTTTAATGAATTGAAGTGAAATCACAGGTCTCACTTTTTGTCGATATCAAATTGATTTAGAACCATGCATGTATAAGCTAAAATTCACAAGAAAAATACTTCCTCCATTGCATTGAGCTGTATATATATATTTCAAACTGCATTACGGATATTTTGAAAAATGTATATAATCCAATAGAACTAGTTTTACTTTTGGGAATTGTGGTAAGATTAATTGTATTATGAACTAAAAGCAAGTCTGATGAAGTTTTGTAGAGGGGTGTATTTTATTTATAAGCATCAGTGTTGTCTCTGATGTCTTTAGGTTTGAATGGTGATTAGGGATTGAGTTAACCAAAGTTGGAGCCAATATTGTGGGCTGATGAAGGAATAAGGTGGTAGTTCGGCCTTCAAGAAAATGATGCCATATATTTTCACCCAAAAATTCTTTGGCATGCTTTGACAGTGATACATATACTCAAAATTGAGTAAATGGTGTGACTTCTATGGTCCGGCTAAGCCTGAACTACATACCATTATAACCACCGCTTGCTAAAGTGAGTAAGGATATACATTATTTTGTAAAACGAAGTAAACAAACTTGTGAAACAGTTTCATCAGCAACGATAATGAAGGTGAAGTGCGATTAGGGTGCTCCTCTCCAACTAATTGTTTGAGAATGTTTTTGCCTAACACATTTCTATTTAGAACTGCTCAAGAGATAAAGTCTAACAATCCACCAGTAGCCATGTCAACGAGTTTACTAACCGCCAAAGTAAGAGTTATCCTCCATTTCGAAGAAATCATACATTCCACATTCCCATGCTTTGACAGAATATTGATCAAAGTAATGAAAAATTCTTCATCTTCTCTTAGACTTAAGAGAGCAACAGTGACTAAGAACTAAGAAGGATACTAATCTTAATTTCTCTCCGTATTTGTAGCTCTAAGATTCTCCTCATAGCTAAACCGGCTCCAATTTTCCTAGTAAGCAACTACGCATGAATTTCCACGTAATATGATTATTTACGCTTTCCTTGGTACACATACTAAAATCCATACCTAAATTTTTTTTACCACTTCTTCATTTTAGCTTGCCAGCAACAATTCCATATATAATCGTATATTCATAAGCTAACTCAACCATCAACCGAGAAAGTATTCACAATTTCACATCCTTTAGAGGGATAACAACAGCAGTTGCCCCTGAACAATGAAAATTATAAAATTTTCAGTCGAAATTTTCAAATTTTGTTCTAATTTATCTGAATGCATTGGTAGTTTGTCCCCCCTAAACATTCTCGCCTCCCCTAATTAAAACTTTTGATTCCGCCACTACAATTGTTTACCTCTTCTTCATCTTACTAGCTTCATTTTCGCTTGTCATAAACCATCTCATATATAATCGTACATTGATAAGCTCACTCGATCATCAACTTCGTGAGTATTCATAGTCTAAAATCTGAAACTTTCAATTAAATTTTTCGAGTTTAATGCTAGTTTATCTAACAATTCTAACTGTATTACTATTTACTAGTTTTCCACCTAAAATTTCGCGGCACCCGAACTGTAAATTCTGGTTCCGGCACTTCATCCTTAACCTAAAAAAACAAATCAATTTTCGAATTTAATCAAATGCATGTTATTGCATTAATAGCTCAGCGAATTTTCTCGGCTCCCCTAACTATAAATTCTGATTCCGCCACTACATCATTTACCTCAAAAAAAACTAATCAGAAACCACTCATTCATCAACAGAATCACGTAAATCACCTAAACCCTAATTTATGAAACAATCACAAAAAAAAACACAAATAATTGAATTTAATCTAGCGAAAAGTATAATCGAACCTCGACATTGTTAGCATAATCGCGGAATTCTTCTCTCTGATTACAGTTCCGTGATGCGGAAGATTGCAACACGGTTTCGAATCCGGACTTGACTGAATTCGAAGTTTCCGGTACAACAGACTGCATTTCGAACATTGATAGATTTAATCTGCAATAACAATTAAGAGTGTTTAATTTGGGGATATTGCTGAAAATTTTGATGAAATTGTTAGGGTTTTTGGAAGATGAACTTGAAAAAGCGAGAGAAATGTACACTCCCTCTCGTTCTAGCTCTCAATCTTTATATTTTCGCTTTTTTGTGTGTTCTTCATCTCTTCTTTTTCCCGCTTATTTTCCTCACTTCCTCATTATTTTCTTGCAATAACTTTGCTTTAGACGGTTTGAAATAAGACGGACAAAATATTACCATTTTTAATAAAATGTAATTATTTAATGACAAAATATTATAACTAAATTTGTCACTTTTTCCTGAAAATGATGATAATATTTTATCAAAAAAGGATAACATTTTATCGTAAAATGGCTACATTTGGTCCGTATTATTTCAGACGGGAAATAACCCATCTGAAATAAGAATTTGTTATTTTCTTGCGCTTTTCTCATCTTTAGTTATACCTCGCAAAAAGATTGGGTCGCGTCGGGTTCGTGTTCGTGTCACATATAAACGAGTCACGAACCTTCACCAAAACCCGACCCATTTGAATCTCGTGTCATGTTCGTGTCGACCCACTTACATAAATGGGTCATCGAACCTCATGTAATACTCCGTATTTATATGTCTTGGGGTACTCTATCGAGTAGCCCTTACTCTGTCGAGTAAGGGCAAGTTGCGGAATAAAACAGTTTCTGACCTGTTGGGTACTCGATCGAGTAGCTGGGGCACTCGATCGAGTAAGGGGGTACTCGATCGAGTACCTTGGGTACTCGATCGAGTGTCCGGTTTTACGGGGGAGTTTTCTCGGGTTTTGTTAATTACGCGATTAAGGTATTTAAACATATTCGTAATTGTTTTAAATCACTTTTTACAAAACCTAAAACCTGTTTAAGAGAGAAAGCAACTAGTCTTCTTCCTAATCGCGTTCTTGACAATTCCGGAGTTCGACGGTCGGTTCGTATCGTAGTTCGCGTCGTTGGATTCCTTGCGTCGAGGGTAAGCTTTTAATATAATTTATATAATGTTTTGTTAAGATTGATGAAACCCTAATTTAGGAATTGGGGGTTTTTATGAGTAGTATTTGAATGGTAGCATCTATGTGTTGTATGGTAGGAGGAGAATTCGTAGAGGAGCCGTTTTGATACACCTGTAGATACCGTCTGCGTGTTGTGCTTTCCAGGTAGGATTTCCTACTCAGTATTAGTCCCATAATGGGATATTGGTGATGTGCTGTAGTTAGTTGTTTAATATGTGATTGTGATTGTGATTGTGATTGGTTTCTATGGCTCTCGAGATGCGTTCTCGGCTGAGTGGGGTCACTTGCGGGAGTGATCTCACGCCCTAGTTTCGCCCTCCGTGGAACCCGCCACGGGAGGGGATGTGCACATTAATGGACAGGGTTATCGCTCGTACGATGAGCGGGGCTTAGGTGGGAACGGCTGCGGTCCCCCATCGCGGTAGTCCAGTGGACGGTCGAAGATTGAGATGATGGGAGTTGGTGGTGTGTGTGTGTGACGGTTCAAATTTGTATGTTTGTCTTGTTATTCTTGTTTATATTGATTGTGTGATTAGTATCATTTGACCCGGTGTTGTTTTGTAAAACCTGCGGTGATCCATTCGGGGATGGTGAGCAGATATTGAGCAGGTATAGAGATGAGTACTGGGATAGCTGGGATGGCCACGACAGAACGATAGAGTCTTCCGCTGTAGTTTAGCATTTATTTCTATTTCAGTTGAGAACGGATAGTTTGGAATAATGTATTGTACTTTCAGTTTGGTTTCAAGGATTGTATTTATTCATTAAACTATTTACAATAAATGTTGTTTCTGTTTTGTCTATTTGATTATCATACCTCGGGCGACCGAGATGGTGATGTCTTCATACCTGAGTGGTCCTGGTAAGGCACTCGGAGTATGGGGGTGTCACACCTCAACCTTAACCCGTTAATTTCGTGTTTGATTCGTGTCGTGTCTATATCTGGAAAGTGTAAGTGTATTGATGTGATGGAGATCAAGAAAAGTTAGGATTAATTTAGTAAATAGGGCATTCTGTCTAAACAGCTCAACCCAAACCCGACCCAATTAACTCTCATATCGTGTTCGTGTTGACCCGCTTACATAAATGGGTCATTAAGTCTCAACCCAAACCCGTTAATTTTGTGCCGTATCATTGTTTGCCGACTCTAGCTTTATGTCGTTACCCATATACAATTATAACTATGAATTGTTGAAATCAAGACTTTCTCATGATGTTTTATTAGAGAATAATTAACAAAATTATTCTCCTTGTATTTGATGTATATCTTGTAGTCTTAGTCAATGATTAACTCCTTAATCTTAGGTAACCGTTTCCCTTATCTTAGGAAACTAACATTAACCTAGCAGTATATATTGATGTATTCTGTAGCTTTGTAATTCATCATTCAATCAATACAATTTATCTTTCTCTACATGGTATCAGGAGAACGGTTCGATCTCCTCACCAAACCCTAAAAAAAAAAAAAAAAAAAACTCGTGTTTCTCGATCACCTCATCAATGTCGAGCAACACCATACCCAACTCTGTCGAGCCATCAAAACCTCTTGTGCTCGTCAACATCCACGCCGTCACCAAATTCGACGGCTCCAACTATCAACAATGGCGTACTCAATTCGATGCGCTCCTACAAGGCTATGAATTAACATCGTATATCGACGGTACTCCTCCTCCCTCGCAATTTATCGAGGAGAAGGACAAACAGCCCGTCCCTAATCCCGCGTACAAGACTTGGTTTCGTCAAGACAGACTTCTTTTCGGTGCCGTGGCTAGTACCCTCACCCCATCAGTCAGCCCTATCCTCAACCGCTTGACCACCACCAAAGAGGCTTGGGATGCTCTTGCCTCGTCCTATGCCCGTCCCTCTCGTGGTCACATAAAACAACTCCGTCACAAACTCAAACATACCACCAAAGGATCTTCTTCCATCACTGACTATATGAACAAAATAAAAAATATTGTCGATGATCTCGCGCTCCTTGGTACCATCCTCTCCCAGGAGGATGTTACTGACTACATCATTGATGGACTGCCTACCCCCTATCAATCCGTCATTGATGCAGTCAATGCTCGAGACACACCAATTACCTTCACCGAGTTCCATGAAAAACTGATCCGCCATGAACTTATGCTCCAACAGGCCGAGCCCTCCCAAACCTCTACCTTCACTCCTATGGCTCACCCCACTTACACCCGTACTTCCGCTGCCTCACCCCATTCCTCCACCCGCACCCCTGCCGTGAACCAGTCCACACCCACCACCAACCAAAACCCAAAGAATCCCTTTCGCGGTAAATGCCAATGGTGTCATGTTCAAGGCCATACCTTGTTCTTTTGCCCTATCTTTAAGGCTCTCTATCCCGACATACGTGTCCCTCCCTACACCCGTACCCCATCCACCAACATCCCCTCTGCCCAAGCCAACCCCACGACCCTCACTCCACAGCCCGTCCCCTCTCCCTGGCTTCTCGACAGTGGTGCCTCTCACCACGTCACCACTGACCTCGCCAATCTCGCCCTCCATCATCCTTATGATGGCACTGATGAGATTGTTATAGGTGACGGTTCCGGGCTGCCCATCTCCAACTCTGGTTCAGTTCTTCTTCCTTATTCCTCCTCCTCCTCTTTTCATTTAAATAATGTCTTACATGTCCCGCAAATGCATAAAAACATAATTTCCGTTTCAAAATTTTGTGTCGATAATAATGTGTGTATTAACTTCACTTCTCATTCTTTTATTGTCAAGGCATGCGATACTGGAGCCACTCTCTTCACCGGCCCCGGCAAGGACGGTGTCTACTATTGGCCTTCAACGTCGTTCCCGCAAGCCCACACGGTTCATGTGTCACCAGCCGACCTCCACCATCCTTTTGGCCACCCCCATTCCCTTGTTTTTAATCAAATTTGTTCTAGTTTGAATATTAAACCTTTGTCTTCCGCTCATAATAATAATTGCAATGCTTGTTCGATTTATAAAAGTCATAAATTGTCATTCACTATTTCGTCCCTTACGACTCAATTTCCACTCGAAGTAGTTTTCAGCGATTTATGGACCTCACCCGTATATTCATTCGACAATTACAAATACTACGTAATTTTTGTTGATCATTTTACGAAATTTACGTGGTTATTTCCTCTCAAAAAGAAATCCGATACTCATCGTACCTTTTTAAATTTCAAAGCCTTTGTCGAAAAGCAATTCTCACGTCCCTTACTCACACTTTACTCCGACAACGGCGGCGAGTTCGAAAAACTGAAACCTGACCTCGCTGCCAATGGAGTTCAACATCTTACCTCCCCACCACACACACCTGAACATAACGGCTTTGCGGAACGACGCCATCGTCATATAGTCGATACTGGCCTTGCTCTCCTTTCACACGCCTCCATGCCCATTCGCTATTGGTCCTTAGCCCTTCAAACAGCGGCCTACCTTATCAACCGCATGCCCACCTCCACTCTCAATCACCACTCTCCGTATTTTGCCATGTATCGCACACCACCCAAATATCATCACCTCCACAACTTTGGTAGCCTATGTTATCCTTGGCTCCGCCCCTATACCACTCACAAACTCGACCCTCGCTCTGTGGCTTGCACCTTTGTTGGTTACTCTCCTACCCAACACGCCTACATGTGTCTTGATCCCACAACCGACCGCATATATGTCTCTCGCCATGTCCGCTTTGTGGACACCACATACCCTTTTAACTCATCCTCCAAAACCGATCCCCTCCCCTCCTTTAACTCTTGGTGTCAGCTCGAAATTCCGCTGCTCTCACCCTCTTCCACTCCTTCCACTACCACCCCTGACCCAACTCCTACCACACCTAACACACCCACCACGGCTGCCCAGGAACCACCCACTCCTCGTTCTCGTCACCCCATAAATCAGGTCTACAACCGTCGTCACACCACTACCACTCAACCCGAATCCCTGCCAACTCCATCTTCTCCTCTCACTGCCTCCACCACCGAGTCTCCTCCTCCACCGCCCCCTCCATCTCACTCACATGCCACTCGAGCCTCCCATAATATTTTTAAACCAATCAACAAACTTAATCTCAATGCCCAGCTGCAACCAACCGAGCCCAAAACCACAAAACAAGCTCTCTTTGACCCGACATGGCGCGCAGCCATGGAAGCTCAATTCACAGCCCTCCAAAATAATGACACCTGGGAACTTGTCCCATCCTCACCGACCAAAACATCGTGGGTTGTAAGTGGGTCTTTCGCACCAAGTACAATCCCGATGGCACAATTCACAAGCACAAAGCGCGCCTTGTCGCCAAAGGTTTTCACCAACGACCCGACTTAGATTACAATGAAACCTTCAGCCCCGTCATCAAACCTGCCACGGTCCGACTACTGCTTTGTCTTGCCGTTACCAAGAACTGGTCGCTCCGTCAACTCGACATTAATGACGCCTTCTTACAGGGCACACTCACTGATACGGTCTACATGGCACAACCTCCGGGCTTTATTGACTCCCAAAAACCGTCACATGTGTGTCGCCTGAAGAAGGCTCTTTATGGGCTCAAGCAGGCTCCTCGGGCCTGGTACAATGAGCTCCGCTCTCATCTCTTGGCCACGGGTTTTCGCAACTCTATTTCGGATACTTCGCTTTTCATTCTCGATGCTACTAACGACCTTTTTGTACTTGTCTATGTTGATGATATTATTGTGACAGGCGCTTCCTCATCTCGCGTTGACTCCTTTATTAAAGAGCTCGCCCAACGCTTCTCTCTTAAGGACCTTGGCCCTCTTGCCTACTTTCTTGGGGTCGAAGTTCAACCGTGTCAAAAAGGCCTATTCCTCACTCAACACAAGTACACATGTGACTTGCTTGCTCGTGCAAATATGACTGAGGCCAAACCATGCTCTACTCCTCTTGACTCCTCGGTCAAGCTCAGTCTTGGTGATGGTCCTCTCATCGACAATCCCACGGAATACCGTGCCCTTGTTGGAAGTCTTCAGTACTTGTCTCTCACGCGTCCTGACGTTGCCTATGCCGTGAGTAAGCTCTCACAGTTTATGCACCAGCCTACGACGTGTCACTGGACTGCTCTCCGTCTTGTATTGAATTACTCGGAGATCCAACTCGTATCATCCGCCCTTTCTTCAAAAAGAATTGTCCCAATTCTTAGACCATCCAAATCGTCCAGGATCGAATACAAATTTCAGAAACTTAGATGCACATTCGTCAATGACGAACGAAGATGAATTCGAACAAGGTGATGAAGTATCCTTGAATTCATCATCTGCATGATTGCTTCGATGTAATTCCTCGCTTGGCAATGGAGCACCTGGTATCAAGTCTACTTGGTACCCGATTCCACGAAAAGTAGATACACCTCGTGACAAATCACTCGGAAAAATATCAGCCAATCCACGCAATAAGGGTTGAACCAAGCCGTTCTTATTTCGGGCAGTACTCTCCACATGTTTACCAGTAGCGATTAGAGCATAAACTCGCTCTCCATTGCTCAAGACCTGCTCATTATATTCATCGAATATAGGTGGCAAATCGAAGTTTAAGGCAGAATCGATCTCCACTGAAAGTTCTTCAGAAAAACACGAATTCTTCTCGTAGTGCCCCATCTGTTTTGCCAACATAGGATCGTCTCAATTTAAGGAAATTGAGAAGCTACCTGACGCGCCAAATGATGCGAAAAGACAGCGGAAATAATAAAGAGTAACCGGATATTTATCAAACTAGACCTATAGCTTGATAATGGGTGATTGTATTCAAGACCTACTGAATACGAATCGGGTTAAAGTTTGAAAACGCGTCAAACAATAACGATTTTTGGATCGAACGCATCAATCCGACTCAGTAATTGCACACAGCAAAATACCAAACAAAGCAAGCTTTTCTTTTTATATATTTCGTCCCCAAAATTATGGTCTACGTCCTCTTATTTAAACTACATTACAATAATCAATATGAAAAGCCTAATTCTTAAATACAATGCACAAGAAAATGATACATTGAACTAGTTATAATAATTATTGAGACTAAATGAACTAATCATGCACTTGGACAATAATATTTGAACCGTCCAGTTCAGTCTTGGGGGACGACCTCAATAAAGGCTTCGTATTCAGTAAAAGCTCGAGATGCATTTAATCATTCCCGAGATTCATTTCACTGCCACAAATAATACTCGGAAATGTATTAAACTGATCCCCGTCTTGTATTGAATTACTCGGAGATCCAACTCGTATCAGTCATCCCTGACTACCACTCCCAAGCCACACCCCACGTCCCCCAAGACCGCTGCATCAACATTCACTTTCCACATACCAGCCGTAGGTGGAACCCACATCACCCTCTCCCTCACCATTGAAAGTCGATCAACCATTGCTTTGGGTTGCGCCTTCTTCCAAGCTTCCCAAAAACTCAGCGCCTTTTCCATAGCATGCCGCGGGTTGGCCCCCGTTACACCATGGTAGGCCTCATTACGGAGATTCCAGCATGCCCACAACGTGACCAGCCACCGACACAACTCCTCACCCTCCAGTCGTCTAAAGACTCCATCAACCCAATAAAGCATCCCACCCCCGAGACTACCCGACTCCTCATCCCTTATCCCACTCGTCTCCCACACCTCCTGAGAAAAAGGGCAGTCTAACAAAGCATGAACCTCAGACTCTATCGTCCTCAAATTGTTGCTTCTATTTTTACGGGTAAAAAGATGGTTTTTTAGCTTTTGAGATTTTCTTTTTAGCTTTTAAATAATGTTGTGTTTGGTCAAAAAATATTTTTAAATCCAAAAAACTTTTAAAAGTCAGTCCAAACATAAAAGTAATTTACAAAACTAAACCCATTAATATCATTCGAAATTAGTATATATATTGTTGACTCCAAATCCCCGACAATGGCTCAAACTCGATATAACCTCATCCCAACCCAAATTCTTACAAACCTGAAATAATCCGCGACCTGAACTGACCTAAACTGCCCCCATTTTGATCAGGGTCCCAAATCCTGTTTTGTTTCATTTTGATTTAAATTAGGGTTATTTAATGGGAATACTCCAAACTATTGGAGTACTTCTCAAAATACTCCAAATTACAATTTAACTACCAATATACCTAACTATTATACCCATTTTCTTTTAATAGAATTCTCTCTCTTATAACTTGCAGCAACAGGTAAAAGTAACTGTAGGACCCAACTTAATCCTTGATCTTCATCTTTCTATATTTCCATCTTCATCTTTCTCTATTTCCCTTTCAATGGTACTGCAATTTTTTTCAATTCTTTCCTCCTTTTCCATTATTACTAATCTTCATTATTTCTCATTTCCCCTTAAAATTTCCTTTATTCTTCCCTAAATCAAGGGGTCTTATTCATCTTCATCAAAAGATTAATAAGATAATTCTACAAATTTTAAATCTCAATTGCTTATTCCTGAACAAACGCCGCCACTCGCCACCTGCCGCTGACACTACGTCACGCCGCCAGATCACCACCAGACCCAGGCCACTCCACCACCACCCGACGTCCCCACCACCTCCTCTTCTCCTTTCTTCTTCCTCCTCTTCCCCTTTCTACTTCTCCTCTCGTCCTCCACTCCCCGAAGCCACACCACGCCGTCAGCACACGACTCGTCGCCCCCCACCACGGACTCACGCCACGCTGTCACCCCGCTCACCGCCGTTCTCCTTTTCAGATCTCATTTTTTTTATTTACTGGCTTATGGTGGCGTAGGTGGGAGATGCGACTGATGTCGATGGCGACGTTGGAGTTGTTGTTGGGTGGTGCTGATGTCGATGGTGTTGTTGGAGGAGCTCTGGTTGTTGAAGAGGCAGGAGAAGGGTGGCGGGGGTGGTGGTGTCTTCTGACAATTGGGCTTACCGTTTTTCTCCATTTGCTTGCCCCACTGTTAACCAGGTGTTGTAGCTGTAAGTTTGTAAGGGACTGACTTGCTAAGCAGGTACCCGGTCATCCAAGTGTATTATGAGAAGACGAGTGTAATAGTCAGGTATATTGATAGTTAAACTATAGTTTGGAGTATTTTGAGAAGTAACCCAATACTTTAGAGTATTCTCATTAAATAATCCTTTAAATTAACTAATTACAGTTAAATTTGTTCATTAATCGCTTAGTATGATCGCCATTCATTCGTTCACAAATCATAAGTCACCTTTTACAGCCTAAAATGGAACCATAACAACGTTGGGCCAAGTCACTCATTATTCCAAGGCAAGCGTATCATCTATGACGGAGAGGACTAGCTTCAAGAAAATGTCCCAGTTTTCAATTATACTATCCTTTATGGAAATGGCAAAGTCACTCGGATATTTAGAGAATCCTTCTTAAGACGACCTTACATAAGAATAACAGAGTAACCATGAGCATTTAGATCAACTGACAAGGGGTTGTTCTAGCTTAACCAGATGTCTCGTGTTCAAGCCCTTAGAACGCAGCATGAGGGGCCCTTAGAACGCAGCATGAGGGAGAGCTTTACCACCCTAGTGGTCCTACCCGGCTCGAATCTGGATTAAATCGGATTACACCAAAAAAATAAGAATAACAGAGAGTAACAATACTTCAAAAATAACATGCAAACTGGGTAAAGAGATAAAAGAGGAGGCTCAAATCCACAAATCATCAAACAAACAACTTAGAGATTAAGGCATTCATGGAGGAAGGTTTCTACCATGGCGGCAAAGCAAACTGATCCAAGCTGAAATTACAAAATTACCCTTGTTCAGCTTGCTGCCAGCCCAAATAGCAAAATCCCCAAATCTCCAGAAAATGACCTAACTTCCCAAATTGATTGTCTGACTACTTTGTACGAATTTTATCATCACTGCCTCAATTACTATTATTATTATTATCGTTAATGTTGTCGTAACCGCACTTGCTGCAACTGGTTGTATAATAGTATATGATATGAATGACAGACATGATGATGATTGATGATGGTGATGAACCATCTAAAAAAAAAAAAAAAAGAAAAAGAAAAAAAAAAAAGGTGATTGTAGAGAGCTGTTTAATTGGTAAGTGAAATCACAGGCAAAGATAATTGATGATTAAATCAATTATCTAAAAGGAGAGGGGCAAACAACTCTCTTGAAACTCCCACTTCTCTCCTTGCCTCATTCTTCATTTGATGATGAACCCTAATTTTGGGCTGTTTGTGTTGGTTTTATAGTGTTGATGAGGTTGGTTATTTGTGGACATTTTTGCCCCTTTTTAGTAGGAGTTGTGGAATGAGGATAATATATATATATATATTTTTTTTTTTTTTTTTTTTTGTTAATATCGTTTTTGAGGTGTTCACCGTCGACGACAATGTGAATATTGTTTTTAGAAGTAAAAGTGGTGTAAAATTGTTAACCAAGAACTTTGGTTAATGTCGTTTTTACTCTGCAAATTACTATTCACTTGTCTCGAGACGAGTCTTGGAAATCCAACACCCAAATTGAGACAAATGAATAGTGCTCTAAGGGTTCGTATGGATTGGAATAAAGTGTTATACAATAGAGGGATGGAGTTAGAACCTTGTAGGCAACATATTTAACAAACACTTCAACCAAGCAATGGAATCAAATTCATTTCAAACAGTAGGCACATGACATGTATGTATGGTTAGAGTTGTTCCGATACTATCAACGTTGGTACAAGTCCGCACGGTAGTTTCTAACAGAATTGTTGGCATAAAGAGGCTCCTCCTGTCCGTCAAATTCAGACTGTCTTTGTCTACTACTGTCGTGTGTAGCAGAATAAGCTGATGATGACGTCAATGGCCCTGAAAGTGATTGAAAATCTGAAGAGTTGCTACTTAGCATGAGGACCACGGATGCCATGGTTGGTCTGCTAAAAGCATCCTCTTGTACACAAAATAATGCCTACTTGGATACATCGCAGGACTTCTACTCTCGAGACGCTGGTACTTAATGCTGGATCAACTAGCTCCATGACATCACCTGTATTCCATAGTCTCCAAGCCTGCTTCAACGAGAAAAGCAGTCATTAGTCGGTTGACATATTATGACTTCATTTTTTTTTGTCTAAGGGTCCGTTTGGATTGAAGGAATTGGGGAGAAGGGGAGGGGAGGGAAAGAGAGGGATTTAATTTCCTTTGTTTGGATAAAAAATATGGGAGAAAGGAAATGGAAGGGGAGAGAAATGAGAGGACTTATTTACCCTCCTATAGAACAAATTACAATCTTTCCAAGGGTGGCAAGATTTGGAAAGAAAACATTATTTGTACTCTAATTATACCACCACCATCCTTCAATCCCCAATCCATTCTTCATTTCCCTCCTTCCTCCCCTTCCATTTCCCTTCATAATTTTTGTTATCCAAACACCCACATTCCATTTGCCCTCCCCTTCTCTCCCCTCCTTTCACCTCCCCTCACTCCCCCTCCCCTCCCTTTCCCTCCTAAAATTGTATCCAAACGGACCCTAAAGGAGCTACAAGGGCGGATATGCTGCTGACGAGGTTTGAACCCGGGTCGTGATTTAATCAGTTAGCTGGCTGACAATGCCTGACATCTGCACATATTGTGACTTCAGGAGGACAATGGAGGTACGTGTTTGACTCGGCTACTTTGTGGAAAAAGATGAATGGATGGTTTGGATTTTCTTACTCGACTAAGAAGACTGTCCCTTCCAAGGGATTGATTGAACAAGTTATTGCTTCGCCCGTTTATAATCTCATACGTCTGTCTTAATAGAGATCACACCCGCCATTACGTATTCTGGTGCCATGCATCCCCTGCATCATGAATATTATCAAGACATTTGGGAAAGGCGGAAACTATTGGGTTTTTCCTTAACATCAGAAGTTAAGACTTGCTGAGTTCCAATTATTTTCGTAGTGGCATTGGCTTGAGTTTGGTCTAACTTAACCAATCTTGCCAGACCGAAATCTGCTATTTTTGGGTTCATCTCCTGATCTAGCAAGACATTGCTCGTCTTAAGATCCCGGTGTATAATCGTGAGACGAGAGTCTTCATGAAGGTACAGTAGTCCGCGTGCTATTCCCATAATGATCTTGAACCGTGTTTGCCAATTTAAATACTTGCGGTTGTTTGGATCTGTAAAACCAGCTCAAACGAGATTTAGTCGAAAGAACATTCCACACGAGAAAAAAGAAATAAAATAGTACTCCGCATGTGTTTAAAGTAGTCTACCAAATAGGAATCGGCCAAGACTCAAGTTGGGCAAGAACTCGTAAACAAGCAACTTTTCTTCTCCTTCCAAACAAAATCCCAATAATCTGACCAGGTTTCTGTGCTGCAGTTTGGCTAGTAAGTTGACTTCGTTTGTAAATTCTCTGTCACCTTGCGAAGATTCTTTGGATAGCCTTTTTACGGCGATTTCCTGTCCATTTGGAAGCATTCCCTGCCCAAAAACAAATTAAATGGAAGTGTCGATGTTGATTAAAATATTTACGAGTTTTATACCAGTAGTACTAATGTAAGGAAAAAAAAATCATGAGAAAGTATTTGCTTTAGTAGTACCCTGTAAACTGGTCCAAATCCACCTTCTCCAAGTCTTTTTGCATCGGAGAAGTTACCAGTTGCGTTTCTTATGGTCTCTATATCAAACTGCTGAGCATCATTAGTGTTTCCGTCCGCCTGGCTAACTATAGGTGAATTAGCAGTGAATAATAGTTTAAGTATTTCGGTGGGAGGAGAAATTCCCATAAAAGGACAGGATAAAAACCAAACTACACAGTCGATTTTTAAACTCTGATCAGCATTCACTTTTCTGAATCATGAAATATACTTGTGCATATATAAGGATGTAGTGTTCAGCTGAAAAATGTAATGATATGGTCTGAACTGTTACAATGCGGCGTGGTCTGATTATATATCAATGGGTTCTAAATTTGTTTTAAGGTTCCCTCTAAAATTATTTTAAGTGTAGCTATATAACGAAACATTATTTTTATCCAAGCAGTTCAGACAATCAGACATCTTAGATTACAGATTACTTACCTGGTCTTTGCTGGGTTTTTTTCCTCCTCAAAGCACAGATAGTAATCACCCCGATAAGTAACGCAAGTGCGCCGCCAACAACTGGAAGTCCAACTGAAATCACGTAGTATCCTACGCCTTTTTTTCCTGCTTCATCACAATTTGCAGGAAGCTGTTAAAATCTACTGTATGTTAGTTGGACACCTCAGAAAAATAAGCAACTTTAATTTTGGTGCACTGCAGCAATAATCAAATGCGGAATGAAAACATGAATAGCAGTCGCGGCTAGTAAGGTCAGGCGTGCACTGTACTAAACAATACAAAGTCTGAGAGGATGAAAGAGGAGAATCTCCTGTTGCAAAACTGCGTGACGTATGATCAAAGGACGCCTTATTAATCAGGCGGTCAATGGTATCTGAAAGTATCTGTTCAAACTTATCAGGATCGGATGCATTTGCAGTGCGGTAGTTGTCATAAGTCCAAGGTACAAACTCAGCCAAGGCAAAAATATTCCGATTTGCATATCGCAGTGTGCATTGCTCATACCAGATAACGGCTTCATTTTCTTCTGTACATTTCTGTAAAACAAATGTTGCTGCTTCTTTCACACATTCATGACAGACAGTCGGGGTGACATCACCCCGACAATAGAATAGACCATAGACTTTATTAGAGCCTCGGCCTTGAGTGGAGTTATGGAAGGAAGATGTGGCTGATTGGGTTGTCAGATCTCCGAGAAGGGTTTTCAGGTTTTCCTGATATGGACTGTTCTCTTTGTAGTTGCCATATTCAACGACACACCCCCAGTCGACAAGTCGGGGATCAGACTGTGAGTTGCCAGGAACAAAATTCAGTAGTAGTGTTAAAAGTTGAACCAAATTCAGGAACATTGATTTTCTGATGTGTGGATGAAGTGATACCATTTCTTACTTCTGCAGAAGGCCAAGGAATATTTCTTAATAATATCGGCACCAATATGTTCCGAAAAAGATTCAGTTGCCTGAATCTTTCAACCACAGGGACAGAATATCATTTAGTAAACTTTGAAATGGTTACATACCTTGTAAGGTTAGATGTATTTATGATGCAACGACGAAGATCAAGTCATCACTACCGCATTTGAGATTAAGACTGAAATCGGAATTGGTATCATAGTTGTGATCAGTAAAAAATGGTCATGCTTCACCAGTTCCTTGATTATTCCTAGTTGTGAATACTCTAGTCCTATTATAATTTTGCTCCATGAGTTTACTTTAGTGTCCGCGATTATTTTAGCCAAACCCGTACTCTCCGGCGACTGACTGCTTCATTGAGTTACCCTGATTCTTCATGGCCTTCAAAATAAACAGAATGCACTAAAATTTAAGTTTCTGATGTCCGCTAATGAGATTGGTTCATACTTCATACATCCTTTTGCATCATCCTGATAAACCTATGACAGTAAAACTTCAAGCAATGCCTCCGATAATAACTAAGAGCTTCAGTCAGTTGATCTAATGTTCGGAAGCTCCAGATACTGCTCCTGTTATATTTCTAGTTTGCAGTTTGCGCTCAATTTCTGTCTAATTACCATTCATTTGTTCATTAGTTCTTAATCGTTTATATGACCGCCATTCATTTGTTCACAAATCATTAATAAATCGCCTTTTACGGCTTTAAAGCAACCCAATTACATCATTAGGCCGAATCATTCCTTGTTGCCGGGCAAGCGTATTATCTACGATGGAGAGGACGACCTTTAAAGAAAATGTCCGAGTTTCAATTATATCCTTCACTCAGGAATTAATGACAACAAATCGGAAGAATTTTCGGAGAAAATCGAATTATACTTGGGAATTACTCCGATAACAAACTATTCACTTAAGTCATGATATGCATGTAAATACGGTTTAGACAATATTAGCGTAAAACAACCCTACATAAGAATAACCGAACCGAACCGAGTCCAAGAGTAACAATACTTAAAAATAACATGCAAACTGGAAAATGTGATAAAAAAGAGGAGGCTCAAATCCACAAATCATCAAACAACAACTAAAGGAAAAGGCATTGATGGAGGAAGGTTTCTACCATGGCGGCAAAGCAAACTGAAACAAGGTGAAATTACAAAATTACCCTTGTTCAGCCACTGCCAGGCCAAATAGCAAAACACCCAAATCTCCAAAAAATAACCTAAATCCCCAAATTGATTGTCTGACTACTTTGTACGAAGTTTATCATCACTGCCTCAATTATTTATTATTATTATTATTTATTATCGTATATGATATATGAATTATGATATGAATGAATGATGAATATGATCCTGATGGTGATAAACCATCTAAAAAAAAGAAAGAGAAAAAGAAAAATAAGGTGGATTGTAGAGAACTGTTTGATTAGGAAGTGAAATCACAGGCAAAGATAATTGATGATTAAAATCAATAATCTAAAAGGAGAGGGGCAAACAGTTCTCTTGAAACTCCCACTTCTCTCCTTGCCTCATTCTTCAATTGAATTGATGATGAACCCTAATTTTGGGTCTTTTGGGTTGGTTTTATAGTGGTGGTGACTGGTGAGGTGGATTAGTTGTGTGTTGTGACATGTTTGCCCTTTTTTTAGGTTTGGTGGAAATTGTGGGAGGGTATTTTCGTCTAAATAGTCGTTTTTTTTTGTGCGTTTTTAATTAGTAGATTATACAACCAGTTGTATACGGTTGTATGGTGTAGAATTCGAGCTGTGTACTAAAGTTTTCGAGTTTTGTTTAAAAGAATCTGAACTATGCTTTAAAGTTTCTGAACTCACACACTTAAAACATAAAAAAAATACTCTTACAAAATTCAATAAAATTGCACATAAGCTCGAATTAATGTATAGGGTTGTATAATGTTTATTATACAACTGGTTGTATAGTAATATTTGTGCCTTTTTTGTGTGTTCACTGTAGACAACAGTGCATATTTTTTCCCAAAAAAATAGGCGATAGATCAAAAAGTTTTACCATTCACATTAATCAGGAATCAAACCCGAACTGTTCTCTTTGTTACAATAGTAAATGGGGAGATATTAATTATACTTCATTAACTAACTTAACTAGTAAAATTACCAAGAGAGATTGCCATAATTAAGACCGATATTACCGAACTCAATTAGATGCATGTAGTATTGGTGTGTCAAAAACTCAAAATATCGGACAAGCTAATTCATGAACAATTTCCACATTTGTTTACTTTTTATGAAGTATCCAAGATCAACTCTTCAGTGTCTAGTATTGATCAAGGCTATGCGAGAGCAGCATATTCAATTCTTCGAGTGTCTTAGTATAAGACATGGTACGCGATGTAGTATGAAAGGTTGGAGGGTTGGAGCAACATAGACATTGCCATAGGACATGCAATCCCAAGAAAACATGCAAAGCTGATTAACTTGCACAATGGAGAAATATTTCTAAATCTCAGATTGTCAAAACTGAACTGATTCTTATGTATGTGAATAATGTGATCTTAATGACAGAAATTTACGAGAAGTCACCGCTCTTTAAACTCTGAAGGAGCTTCAAGTATCCACCATGCTCAGGGCAAATATATCTGCAAAGTTTATAGCAGAAAAAATGGAATGAGTCCTTGTGGATAGGGGTGAGCAAAAATATACGATACGGTTTAATAATACGGATACGATACGGTATACGGCTTGAGTTATACGAATTTCCGTATATACGATACGAAAATCCGTATATACGATACGGTTTTTATAAAACCGTACCGTATCCGGGTCGGGCAAAAACGAAACCGTATATACGGTTTCTGACACGGTTTGAAGTTTTTGTATAAAAAAATTAAAAAATGCAAAGTTCCTCTTTCAACTCCACTCTTTTAATGTTTTTTACGACTTTTTTTACTAACTTATCTCAATAAACAAAAATCAGCCTTCTATAAGAGGTGGTCATGTTAATTGTTAGAGCTAATTATTAGCTCTTGAATAATTACAATGTTTAATTGGGCATTTGTCACCAAATCGTATCCGTATATACGGATTTCGTATACACGGTTTTTCCGGGTACCCGAAAACCGTATATACGGTTAAACCGTATCGGATCCGTATAGTGATTTTTGCGATTTTTAAAACCGGATACCCGATACAGTTTTCAAAATCGTATCGGGTACACGGTTTTGCTCACCCCTACTTGTGGAGGCTGAAGGAAACAAATAACCGATTTAGTCACTGATTTGCCTCTCATTTCCTTTTTTTTTTTTTTTGATTAGGTAAGAAAAATAACAATTAATTGTAAAATAGAATTTTGCAAGGTTTTATTCACTATATCTTATATGATCAAATAATCTAAGATGCAGTGACTCAACTCCTGCAAGAAAAATATATGCCCCTCTCTAATTTAAGACATCTGGAGAAAAATAACCCTAATATTGATGGATTAATACTAGGGTTCTTCCAGGAAGAGGCAATTTAAATACCCAGAAAATTAAAATAAAATAAAAAAATAGAAAAAAATAATAGAGGTTGAAAATAAAGAGATGAAGAGTTCGCTTCTCATTTCTTTATGTTTCATTCACTTTAGCCTATCATTTTCGTAACACCAACCATCCTCTTTACTCTTTACGATGATAAAAGCTGAATCTCAATTGGTCTCGTATAAGACAGTTGTACAACATACAACGGCCTCATAGCAGCTTACGGACCTCATTTAATGATAGTAACAAATGAGGTGCATGAGCTATTAGTTGTACGCAATAAAGAGGTCTTGTTTGATAATTTGTGAAGCTCAAATTATGCATATATGGCACATATAGGAATAGATATATTTTTGTTCTATTTTTTAAATACATACCCATGTCGGAAGAGGAAGTCAATGATGACAAGCGTGCAATTTCTCTTGAAGAAGTTAGTTGTTCTGATTAAAGTCGCCACATGAGGAACTGGGATTAGCCTGAAGCTCTCCACCTCTCCATCTGCATGTAACCAGACAGTGTTTTACTTGAATACTGTGAGCACATCTAGCTGATAGTGTTGGACACGCAGCATGCTGGCAGAGTGAAGTGTCGAACCAACATAGTTCGACTGTGTATACTAGAGCACGGGCTTACCATGGTTATTTGGAACAAAATTTTCAGGAAGCTCCAAATCATAACAAAATAAAACATCTCTCTTGAGTCTATGTCCATCAATATCTGTGTAAGAGATGGCCCCAACTGGTTTGACTCTGCTGCAAGTGACCGACTCAACAAAGCGTCGAGTGTTGGACATGGCCATACTTGAAAAGTTTCAAATATTAGGTCTAAAATTGAGTGTCAGTGTTGGACACGTAGCATGCTGGCAGAGTGAAGTGTCGAACCAACATAGTTCGACTGTGTATACTAGAGCACGGGCTTACCATGGTTATTTGGAACAAAATTTTCAGGAAGTTCCAAATCGTAACAAAATAGAACATCTCTCTTGAGTCTATATCCATCAATATCTGTGTATGAGACGGCCCCAACTGGTTTGACTCTGCAGCACAAGAGCCGTCAGCACCTTCAATAAGGAAGTAATAATGCGCTTCCTAAGTTTCAAAAATTATCTTATTACACACATTAAAGTTATTAAACGGTTAACAATAGTTCTGTATGAAAGAAAGTTGAAGGGTTACTTCTTGGAAATGGATATGGGAATTCCTGCTTCCTCTTCACATTCCTTCATCATATTCTCACCGCAGGGAATACCATGGGGCTGCACTATAATTAGAGATGCATGAATTAAACAACTTCCTTATCAAACTAGGTATAAAAATAGGCAAGTGTGCAGGCTACAAGCTGAAGAAGACCCACATGACTAAACAAGACTATGCTCAGATACTCATCACAGTGAAGAGACGGAATGATGCAACAACAATAACGTTACCCTGTAAGGCTGTAACGACACCACAAAGATTGCCAGAGACCATGGTAACCGAATTCGCTCGGTACCCTACGAATCACGATTTGTAAAAAGCGAATTCTATCATGTTGCTTACTGAAAATACATATAACACACATTCTATAAGAGCGAATCGTGAATGGGTAAGGAGTAAGGACGTATTCATAGCGAATTCGGTAACCATGTGCCAGACGACCCATAATGGTATTTTCATCGAATGACTTCTAGCTACTTCACAATAAAAAGAGCGGTTACTTTAGTGAGCCATATTCCCTTATTCTATCATGATCTTAAAAAAGAAAAATAGGCAATCTTTGGCTCCACTGGAAATAGAAAACACCAGCGGCTAGATACTAGATCACTAGCTGCTCTTAATTCAACACTGAAATATCAAAAATTAGCATTTGTCACTCACCAATCCTCCGGCAACGAGATGGTCAAGCATTCCCGGGTATGTGGATTTTGTCTGACTCCTCTTTCCAAGCCAGATAAATTTTTGACCTTCTTTTCTGACATAGCCATTCATATGAACTCCATATGCCTATTTGAGAGGAGACAATAAAACATTAAATCATTCTAATCTTCTGCTAACCTTCGCCCGAACTTGCAATATAGTAAACTATATAAACACAAACATGATTTGCTAACCTTAATTCCAAAATACGGAGCTGCTGCCCGTTCTAGTGAGAAGAATGCGTGTTTCTCAAAGGATGATGTGACAGGGTAAAGCTGGTTTGAAAGTGTCATGGATGCTTGTCACAAATACTTGGAAAAGAAGAGAATATAGTTTAGAAAAAACGATGTTTGGCCCTGAGATAAGTACCTCATTCCTAATACCTGGAATCAGTTCTTCGCCTAGGCATTTGATTACATCAGCAACTGCTGAAGTTCTATCCCCAGGTGTTTTAAGTGACGGCTGAAGTCTTACATGCCAACCGAAAGGACTGCTGTGCAAGTTATCTTGCGGGAATTGAAATACATCCTGGAAACTCCTCAAATGAGCAGCAAAACTTCAAAATCATCAAAATATATGCAATTAGTCTGAATTCTGTCATAGGCATAATTTTGTAAATATCCTACTCCGTATTTGCCAATTGATGTCATTTTAGCACAATTTTAGGCCTCACATTGGAAATGATGGTATGGAGTTCTGCACATCACACTTATCTTGGTAGAAAATAATCAACACATACATCTCAATTCATGGATTACATCCCAATTCGTGAGTTGCAGGTAGTGACACACACATTTTTATGAAAAATGCTACGGGGTACTTCAGAAAGGGTTGCACTATGTTACAATGCGAGTCCTAGTGTTTGGCTCAGCTGTTTATGAAAAAAATTCAATATTTTATCGTGCTAGAATCTCCTAACTATTTAGTGTTGACTGTCGAACACAAAGATGTAACGGAACTACGTGAGGTAATCCGACCATTTTTTTTCTGATTCGTAAAAAGACACAGGCCAAGGACCTACGGGAGAGTAGAGCCCTAAGTCCCTAACATAATGAAATAAACACAAAATTCCAAATAAATATCCGAACAACCTAAACTAAAGTCAAAACCAAAGACTCGTCCAAACACTAAAAACCAATTAGAATGACGAAAAAACAGACAAACACAACACCAGTTTAAAGCTCCCAAATCCAGCTGACAATGGGTTCGTTTACTCCGAAATTGATCAAGTACAAGCAAGAACACAAAGGAAAATAAAAAAGATATAATCTTAAACTAATCCGTCTCTTGCAAAAATGTCGACGTAGGTGTCATGAAGCATGGATAACAGTGAAACCAACAACACAGAATGACAGTTCACAGCCAAGCAAGAAAATCATCCTGGAATAGAAATACATCCTGGAAACTCCTTAAATGAGCTGCGAAGCTTCAAAATCAACAAAATATGCAATAAGTCTGAATTCTGTCATAGGCATAATTTTTGCCAATATCCTACTCCGTCTTTGCCAATTAACGTCATTTAAGCATAATTTTAGGCCTCATGTTGGAAACGACGTTATGGAGTTCTGCACATCGCACTCATCTAGGTAGAAATAATCAACACATACATCTCAATTCATGGATTACATCTCAATTCGTGAGTTACAAGTAGTGACGCACAATCACATTTTTATGAAAAATGCTACTTCAGAGTTCAGACTTCAGACAGGGTTGCACTATGTTACAATGCGAGTCCTAGTGTTTGACTCAGCTGCTTTTTGAAAAAAACTCAATTTTTTTGTGCTTGAAATACCAAAACTAATTCGAGTGTTGATTATTGAAATAATAACATTTTTTTCGATTCGTATAAAGACACAAGGCCAAGGACGTACAAAGAGTAGAGCGGCCCTAAAGTCCCTAACATAATGAAATAAGTACAAAAATCAAAATATCCCAACTACCTAAACAAAACTCAAAACCAAGGACTTGTCCACGCACTACAAAACCAATTATAACGACAAAAAGGAACAAACACAACACCAGTTTGAAGCTACCAAATCCAGCTGATATTGGGTTCGTTTATTCTGAAATTGATCAAGTACAAAAACAAACACAAGGGAAAACCAAAAGACAAAATCTTAAACTAATCCATCTCTTGCACCAACAGGAATCAACAACACAGAATGGCAGTTCACAGCCAACCAAGAAAATCATACCCTAGCACTTAAGAGGGAGGTATTGAGTACTAATACAATGCATAACAGGTCTAAATCCCCTATGGTCGAATTTGCCTTTGTACCCCCACAAACCAAAAAAATCATACCCTAGCACTTAAGAGGGAGGTATTGAGTACGAATACAACAATACATAACAGGTCTAAATCCCCTATGCTCGAATTTGCCTTTGCACCCCCACAAACCATAATTCCCAAATGAGACGGCTATATGATTCGACTCAATAGACAAATGAGCACGTCTCGCACTTTTAATAAGTGAGACCGTCTCTCAAGAGACTAATTAGCAGTTACTCGAAAACAAAACAAATAATACAAATTTAACAGCAATTTAATCCTACTTCCACAATTATCACATCTCAAAATACCATCAAAGAATGTAACTTTTGTGCTCTTCTAAGATCATCACCTAGGGAACCAACTCAAAAATTGAAAACTGAACTTACCCATTATGTATATATCCAACAATTTGATCCTCAACAATAAAAGGAACAAACTCACATTTCTTTTCCTGCAAAATAACAGTTAAACACCATCATTAATTCATCACCCCATATGAAAAACTAAGCAAAATTCTGAAGGGCTCCTGCAAATTGCGAGGTAAGGGGGGACGGAGATACACAGCGTTACCCTATATTAACAACACAACATAAAAGAGGCTGTTTTCGAATGACCCAAAATGAAAATTGCATCGAGAACTGCATCAAAGGACGGCTATTTTACTATAAAATAATGAAATTTGAAAAAAAAAAAAAAAACTGACCACGTTGCGATTACAAGCTGTAACTTTGTCAAAAAAACCAGTGAGATTAGATGGGTCAGACCCTGATTGACCAACATGAATAACATCATCCCAAGTAAAATTTTTAGCAGAAGAATTTGTTGGGTTTAAAACAGTTTTAATTGATGTGGAAAAACATGTTGAATTGATGAACTTGGGTGGATTTGAATGTGGGAAAGAAGTAAAGAAGGGAAATTTGTGGAATGATAGAAAGGAAATGTCATGGGATTTTGTTAAAGAGACGGTTTTCAAAGGTATAGAACTCCAACGATTGTTCATAGTCAACAATTTTGATGATATGTGAGCCATTGTTGCCTTGTTGGTTTGTGAATTGTGACCAAAACAGGTGTGTTGAACTCCAAATTCTAACGCAAATTCTTATTTCAGAAATAAGACGAATTAAAGGTCGTTTCTTTTGACTTAATTTCGATTAATAAATTGATTCAATTGATTCACCATTCGATTCGATTGATTCATTCCATTCATTCGATTCGATTTAGATCATTCAATTGATTCGATTATATTAGTTTATTTCAACATTACTATTATTATTCTTATTGATATTATTATTATTATTTTTTATAATGTATTTACTATTATTATTATTATTATTGTTATTATATTATTTTTATATTTATTATATTACTATTATATTTATTAATAATGAATTCGTATTATTTATATTATTATATTTATATTTAATATATTTATTATTATTATTATTATTATCATCATCATTATTATTATTATATTATATTTATTATTTTATTAATATATTCATTATTATTAATATTATTGATAATATATTTAATATTATTATATTAATAAGTTATAATATTATATTTATTATTTTATTAATATACTCATTATTATTAATATTATTAATCACGTATTTATTATTATTATTATATTTAATATTATTATATTAGTAAGTTATTATATTAGACCTATTATTATTATATTATTATTATTTATTTTTTAGTTATTATTATTAATATATTATATTATTATTAATAACGTTATCATTTATATTACTAATATATTATTATTATTACTATATTTATTATTATATTACTATTTTATTTTTTATATATCTTATTAAATTATTACTATTAGATTATATTAATATATTATTATTATTGGTATTATTGGTATTATTTTTATTATAATATTTAGTATTATTATTATTATTATTAATATAATCTTTTTATTATTTCTTCAGTTCAGTTCAACTCCATTCAGTTCAGTTCAGTTCAGACAATTTCAGTCCAAAAGAACATGGCCAAAATGGCATTTTACGATAAAATTAGGTTTGTGACCCGTGAAATTCACAGGTTTATCTGTTTTAGTTTTGATATTTTAATCTAGGTGGCTTTTTGGATCCTACGTACCTTTGTCTAGATGGCGTTTATTTGTCATTTTAGGGTAGCCTTTTAATTATATTTTATAGATGTTACAAGTACTATTTTCTCCTAAAATGTTACCATCCTTTTCAGTTTTAGGATAAAAAGTGAAAACTTTAGTTATAAGATTTTGTCATATTTGGTCGGTGTCTTATTTCAGACCGGTTGAAGCAAGACTTAATGTCTAACTTAAGCTACCTCACCCATCCTCGCCGTATTCTAATCAAAGGTAAAGAAATAATTGGGGCGGAGGGAATATCTTTTTTGTCAATACGATTCTCTGATACAGATAAGATGAGTATATGGTTTTTATTATGCGGTTTCCGCATACTCCGTATATGATACGGATTTAAAACACCGTATCAAGTCCGGGTGTGGTAAAATGAAAACCGTATATACGATTTCTGACTCGATGTGAGATACTGAATAAAAAAATAAAACAATTACCCTATTTCCTCCTAGTTCCTAGTTTCCTACCCTCCGCAAGACCGCAACTCCTATTTCCTACCCTCCCGCCCAAAACAACAAACAAACTCAATTCCTCCGATAAACCCTAATTTGCAAACAACCCAGCAAATCTCCTTGTCTCAATCAACCCTAGTTGATCAGTTTCTTCTTTCGATCAAGGTAATATCATCTCTCTCATTCGTATTGTTCGTTTTCCTTTTTATTTTGGCGAGTTCTTCAATTTTCAATTAAAGTTGATTTGGCTTTGTAAAATTGTAAATATTTATTTTGATGTTTCAATCAAATTTGGAGTAATTATTTTCAATGGTAGCCTGGTAATGTATCAACTAAACTAATAATTAGGTCATAATTAAAATTATTCAAACTAAAGAATCATTTTTTAATTTGTGATATTATCAGTAGGTAGATTATGATAATACTTTTTCAGCTTTGTAATACAGTTTCTGAGCTCGTTTGCATATTTATTGACCTTTAACAATTTTTAATGAGCTCAGAATCAATATTCTAGCTTCGAAAAATTATTGTACAACTGGTGTATAATCCTATTTACGTGATATTCCCTCTGTTCCGGTCAATTGTTGTCCTCTGGTTGTGGCACAAAGACCAAGGAAAGAGGAGGGGGCCAATTAATAGATGACAAGTGGAACAAATTGAGTGTGAATGATCAAATTGCGCAACAAATGACCGGGACAGTGGGATTATTATAATGTTAGTAGTATGAAATTTTAATTTAGATAATTTGTAATGATAGCGATATAATGGTTAACCAATGAACTATTAATTCATGCCGTTGGAAATAACTGATTTTTTTGAAAGCTCAAGCATCTTAGTCCTTCTTTTTATCTACAAGGAAGGATTGAAGGATTGATACTGAGTAAAAAATGTGGCAGGTTATTTATGCCTAGGACTGCAAAGTCAATAGAGACGACTTTGCCTAGAAAAGAGCAAAGTGCTTTGATGCCAAGATTTCTAAAAGGTCAATAGAACAGACAAGTGGGACAATGCTCCTAAAGCCATGTGACACGATTCCTAAAAATTCATCGAAGAAGAGGCGTGTAAAATCAAGGGATGTGGAGGAGGAGGTGGAGGAGGACATGGATAAGGTGGAAAGAATGCTCCTAAAGCTATGTGACACGATTCCTAAAAATTCATCGAAGAAGAGGCGTATAAAATCAAGGGAGGTGGAGGAGGACTTGGATAAGGTGGAAAGAATGCTCCTAAAGCCATGTGACACGATTCCTAAAAAGTCTTTGAAGAAGAGCCGTGTAAAATCAAGGGAAGCGGAGGAGGAGGTGGATAAGGTGGAAATAATGCTCCTAAAGCCATGTGACACGATTCCTAAAAAGTCTTCAAAGAAGAGGCGTGTAAAATCAAGGGAGGTGGAGGAGGAGGTGGATAAGGTGGAAAGAGAGGAGGTTTCTCCAATTAAAATTGAGGTAGGGGAGCATGTTGATTTGAAGGCCTTGCTATCCAGCAAAGATCGTAACTTTCTAGTGTCCCCCAAAGATGATGAGAAAGTTCCTATTTCTAGTCTTGACGGCAAATACGTCCTTGTCTGCTGTTTCTTCGTGCCTCATGATAAAGACGACCCTGAAGTCAGTCCTTGCCGATCCATTGAAGCTTTATACTCTGAACTATCTCTTCAAGGGATAGCTGATAATGTTAAGTTGGTCGTGGTTGTCAAGATGGCCCCTGATTCTGGTATTTCTGATTTTGGCAGCTTTTTTTCCAAGTTCAGTCGATTGCCTTGCTATACCTTTCTTTGATTTCGAGTCCCGCGACAATGTATGCGAGTCTCTTCACCTGTGCACCCTGGAGTGTCTACGGACTGTGCCCTGTCTTGCTGTACATCCAGACGGCAAGGTTCTGCAGCTCTGCCCTTTTTTCCTTAACGATTATGGAGCTCGATCTTTTCCGTTTACCCAAGAGCACTTTGAGAGTATCAACCTAGAGGACGAGATAATCAAGCTTAGGCTTCGTTCCATCGACTCTCCTATATTCCTTGGGGAATTACTCCAATGCGATTCTCTGTCACAAATTGGTAACGAGAACCAGTCTATTCCAACGTCTGACCTCGACGGTATGCCTGTTGGATTATACCTTTGCTATGATGGTTTTAAGGAAGGGTTCATGGCTGATCTTCAGGATATCCATCAGAAATGTCTAGATAAAGGCCGTAAGTTTGAGATCGTTCTTGTCCCTCTCCCCTTTGGACGTCATTATAATCCCAAGTCCTTTTGTAAACGCGTTAGACGATATGCCTTGAAAGATTCCAGAAGCTCATCTTGGTGGACATTTCCCTTCAACGACAAGATATGTCGTACCCTTTGGCGCATCTTCCATTGTTATACGGAAGACCAATTAATCATTTTGCCACATGCTGGCCGTATAGGGGATCTCTGGGGAAGACATGTTGCATCCTTCTACGGGATTGATGCATATCCCTTTACAAGGGACGTTATCGTTGAAAGGAAGGTCAGGGACCTTAGATCAGTCACCCTGGGACAATTGCTTGGAGACACATTCATGTCTGATCTTCACAACAAGAATGTCCTCCTTTACCTTGACGACCCCACATGTTTTTTCGAGGATAATTCCATTTTCAGCAGCTTGAATGTGGTTCAGCGCGAGTTTCAGGTAAAATATCCGGACGTGAAAGTGGTTTTTGTTCCTTTTGAACCTATTTTAAGTGTCTCAAAAAGGCAATTGAACAAGATGGGGTGGCATTTATTACCCCCAGAATTGGGTGAGTCTATTATGAAACATATATTTATGATAGAAGCTTATCCGGACGAGGGTGTTCGTTCAACCCTAGTAGCATTTGATAAAGACGGAATGATTCTCTCTCGATCTGCTTATAATCGTCTACCTCGAAACTCCACTTCCCCCGCCTCCTTATTTGATGACACACTGGGAGCTGAAATTCTTAATGAGATGAAGGATTACATTTATTAGCAGGTGGTCTGTCTTTCTGGTTTTATTCAATTGCTTCTCCTGCTGTTGTCATTTGTGCGTTTACATTGAGTATACTTGTCAAGCTCTCTTAAATCGTCACTGTAAATATTTTAATTAACCCAATTTGTTTTTAACACAATACATATAGATGTGATTGTATTCTACAAAATCAAACTAAAATTCGGGTCCTTCATTATTGCAGGGCAAACGTATCACGGGCTATGATGGGGAGGACGAGCTTCAAGAGAATGTGTGAGTCTCACTTATTATATCCTTCAAGGAAATGGCAAAGTCAAGTTCAGGGAACTTATGGCACACAGTATTCAATCGAAATCGAAAGGGCAGTCCCATAGCAAACAGAAACTGCTACTTCAAAATGACAACAAATTGGAAAATGTCCTCAGAAAATTGAATTATACTGTAGATAACTAACTATTCACTTTAATGGGTCATGATATTTACACAAGTAAATCCGCTTTACCCAACATTATTGTAAAACGGTCTTACATAAGAATATCCGGGAGTCCGAGAGTAACAACTAACAAGACTCTTCCAAAATAACATGCAAACTGGAAAAAATGAGACAAAAGAGGAGGCTCAAACAGCTCTCTTGAAACTCGAGTAAAGTAGATTTTAAGGACCCGAACTTTTGATAAAACTAGCATAAGGACCTAAAGTATTAATAGGAAGCTTTTCCGTTAAATTTAACGGATGGTGCAAGCACTTGCTTTTATTTGCATGATCGCCTTGGTCTTTTGTGCTCGTATCTTTCTAATTAATTGATCTCTATGTTTATTTGAGTTTATATTACAAAGTATTGCTTTATTTAAGTTTACTGCTTCGTTCGTTTTCGGGAAATTCCATTATTTCATTTTGATGAATTATTTTTTATTGCACAATTTCATTTTGAGTACGTTTTTATTAGTAAATCCGTCTTACTTTATTTGTGAAACCCGACATCTTAATCCTGATAGAAAAAAGATAAAACAATTCCAATAATCAAAGATAATAGTACTAATACACGGTACTACACTTAGGGACTTAGGGTGAGCAAAACCGAATATTCGATAGGTTTTGAAATTGTATCGGATATCTTATTTTAAGAACTCACTTTTCTAGTATCCTTATCCATCTTTAAATACTATTGATACGTATCTGATACGGTTTTGATGAAAATTGTATCGTAAATATGAAAATTCATATTGTATCTAAGGAAATTATATAATTCATATCGTATAGCGTATTGTATATACAAATATTAAAATCGTATCGTATATTTTTGTTCACCCATGACTACATTACTACTTATATATCCCTTCTCTCTTCATCATACTTCTTGCTTGTTGGCTCCTCATTCTTTATTAGTAAATATCATGTTTTCTCGCATTGCTTTTATTCCACACAAGGATTTAGATGTAATTTACCAAATGGAAAAAAAAAGTCGTTTCAATCTAAGACCGAACCAAACCGAATATATTGGGTTTGGTCAGGTATAAAACTGAAAGTTTTAGGTACAGTCTTTGATTCAAAAACTTTTTATTTTCGATCTGATCCGGTTTGGTATGGTCTGATTTTGCACCGATGCTCACCCTTATGTCTTTTCTGGAAACACAAGATTTAAAAGGCAAATCTTACAATTTGCATGGTTAACACTAGTTTGATATTAAAAATAACCCAAAATATGCTTTTCTATTTGAAAAAAATTGGGAGGTTTCGGTCCATCTTGCGCCCTTAACTCGACGATTTAATAATAAAAACATACCAAAAATAAAAATGGTGCAGTTATAAATAATTCGTCTAAATGGAATAAATGGCATTTTCCGACAACAAACGAAGTAGTGTAAATCAAAAATAAACCATTACTTGTAATATAGACTTAAATACAAAAGAAACACAAAAGACAAAGTCAACCATTTTTGGGCCACTTCCGTTAATTTTGACGGAAAGAAGAATTTGGGGTCCTTAAAGCTTTATATTAATACTTTAGGTCCTTATAATTAGTTATATTCAAAATTCGGATCCTTGTAGTCTACTTTACTCCTTGAAACTCCCACTTGCTGCTACTGGTGGTATAATATATGATGGTGATGAACCATCTAAAAAAAAGAAAAAAGAAAAAAAAAAGGTGATTGTAGAGAGCTGTTTAATTGGTAAGTGAAATCACAGGCAAAGATAATTGATGATTAAATCAATTATCAAAGGAGAGGGGCAAACAGCTCTCTTGAAACTCCCACTTCTCTCCTTGCCTCATTCTTCATTTGAATTGATGATGAACCCTAATTTTGGGCTGTTTGTGTTGGTTTTATAGTGGTGATGACTGATGATTGCAAACTGCATCAAAAGACGGCTACTTTACTATAAAATAATGAAATTTGAAAAAAAAAAAAAAAAAAAACTGACCACGTTGCGATTACAAGCTGTAACTTTGTCAAAAAAACCAGTGAGATCAGATGGGTCAGATTGTGATTGACCAACATGAATAACATCATCCCAAGTAAAATTTTTAGCAGAAGAATTTGTTGGGTTTAAAACAGTTTTAATTGATGTGGAAAAACATGTTGAATTGATGAACTTGGGTGGATTTGAATCTTATATCTTATATAAAAAGAGAATAAGGGGTTAATAAACACGAGATGGGTCTGGTCTTACTCGCGGTGGAGGAGAGAAGTCTAACTCACAAGTCCAAGAATGCTCTTATCTCCCAAAATCAATTGGCAATGGGAGAAACACCCCTAGGCCTTATAAGATAGACAATCTCTCTCTTTTTCACCGATGTGGGACTCACAAGTGGATTTATACTCCAACAGGGGTTTCGATATATTGGCGCGGCTTATACCCTTTGACCGGACCTATATTTACAGTAAAGCCATTCTTTCTTTCTTTGTTGGGTTTCCTCCCAAGTTTTGGCAGCTACTACATTTTTACATCCACCCTCAATGGAAATTACCGTCTTTTTCCAACTTGCTTTTCCATTTCTGTTCCATTTTTTTCCCTCTTCCTTCTCAACACCAATTTTGTTTCTTTTATCTTATTTGTTGATTTACAGTATGAATCTTCTCCTTTTCTCTTTAACCAGTCCAATTTTTGGGCTATTTCGTCACAGATTCATTTTTTCTTAGAAGTTAAATTTTTGCCTACTCCACTTCCGTAACTCTGATTCATTTTTCGTTTGTTAATTATGGTGTAGCTGTGCTCACATTGTGCCACATAGGATGATTTACAAGATTCTTTTATATATATAATGATGATTCCTGAAAGTGAACTTTTTCTTATATTGAACACCAAATATTTGATTAATTGTCAAAGTGAAGTGACAGTGTTATCTCACTGACTATGGTGTGTCCAACTTTTGTTGTTGTGCAATTCCTCCATGTCATCCGGTTCTTTGCATTTTTAGTCATTTGTAAGGAGTATTTTAGTCGTACGTAAACAATCGATGGAGACGAGGTAGTATTTATTTTGGAAAAGTAATGAGTCTAATAAATTTACTTATATTTTCGGAAAAACTTCTTTTGTTGTTCAAATATGTTGCTTTTGAGTCAGATTCAATTAAAATATTAAATTAAGTTTGCCAACATAGAAATTCACTAAGAGATTTGTTCATTTGCTTTGGCAGAGGGATTTATGGTGAATAACAATGATATTTCTCTCAGTAGTACGAATTTGAGCTTAATCGTAGCAGCAATGATTTTGGATTGAGTAGTTGTTTTTGCCGACACATATTTTCCAGATGACTCAATTTTTTCGATTAATAGAAAATCAATCGGTCTCATGGACGCCTTCTCTCTACCCGTGGAACCTAGCATGTTTGATGGGGTCATCAATATTGTCTCTTGATAATTTCGCTTTTTGCTTCGTTTATATGTTACGATTTTGTAGACATGCTATATGCTTGTTAATGCCTATATCTGTGGGACGTAGCATTGAATTTAGATTAGCAGTATACTGCAGAGAATTTGGGAGGTCGGAAGTCGGAATATATTCAGTGTGCCTCTAGACCTTAACCACATCTATATTAACGGCTAGGCAACTCTTGTGCATTACTTGGTTTCACACACACAGAATTTGCGGCTGTTTTGCCTATTTGTTTATGCTTCGAGTCTTTCATGCACTATCAATAGAAGTGATGCTTTTTTTATACTAAGATTGATGAACCGATACTAGAGAAGGCAATAGGGTAACCATCTTATCACTTTGATCTATAATTTTTAGTACCTACATCTACTTTGTCGTTTATCATACTGTTTTGTTACTTCAATTGGTCTCCCTTGTGACGGGTTACCATTTATGGCGGATATTTTGTGAATTAAAATGGTAACAAAATGGGTTAGTGGAGAAAGGGGACCACATGAATAGTGTTGCAGAGAGAGAAAAAGTGGGTACTTTGTGAGGTAAAATGGTATCCGTCACTCAAGAGTGACGGATATGTGCCGTCACAAACAAGAATTTGTGTTGTTACTTTGTAGAGCGCAGATCGAATGACTTTATGTGTGCTTGACTAAAAAAGCTTAAAAAAGGAGTTAAGAATGACAAACCTATTACTAAGATTGTAAAATGTAGGTGAGTAGGCTCTATAAGCATATGACAATTTCTTCTGGTTTCCATACTTTTATATTGCCTTATTACGTACTAATTGCCTATTAGTTCATACATGCATGTTTTTCTTTCTTTCTTTCTTATGATGATATGATTTTTTATGCAGCTCTACCATTTGAGACAAGATTATTCAGCATGTTATATCATGGTTCATGAGGGAGGCTGTTCATGGAGAGATGCTTTGCGGATATAAAGGATGACGGTGATGACTGATGAGGATGACGACGATGGAGACTGGAGAGTAAGTGAGTAATTGCTTATTACTTTCATTAAGTCGCCATCGTCTACTTTGGTCGCTTTTGCAACTTCGCAAAATTGTTGCTTCAAAAATATTGCTTCTGCTTTTGGAATCGTTGTATATATATTGGCCCTCCGCAGTCCTCAAACTATGAATGACTTTTTTTTTTTTTCAACATTTCCTCACATATAAAAACTAGAGCTATGGCCATTTGAATTCTGTAATCTATTTGCACTACTTCTACTACTGTTCGTCTACTCTACAAGAATTCTGCTAAACTACGACAGTCAATAAGGTATATGCATATATTGCATGCTTAAATTCTGTAAACAGGACAAAAAATAATTTTGGGTATTCTCATTAGTACCCTTTCTTATTCAATTGTTTTTAGTTATGCCTCTCCCTTTTCTAAATCCCCAATAATACCCTTAACTTTTATATTTATATTTACTCTTAAATGTAGCCTATTTAATTTTGCCGTCAATTGAATCTATAAGACTCAAGTGGAAGTGTGATTAGGATACTAGAGTTGTCACTTACCATTTTCACAACCGTTTCATTACTTTTCTCCACCATTGTGCACATTTTCCTTCCATTGACGAACTTCGTATTTAAGTTCCCACAATGAATCAGCCCTCTTTAGTCTTTCCCCTCCGACTTTCAGCTCTTGATATTTAAGTTATTTATGACGAAGTCTTAAAAATTATGTATGATGTAATGAGAAGTCGTTGTTATATCAATGAGAGCTTGACAAAATGAGAACTTGATATAGAAATTAGCTTTAAACCATATTCTCTTAAGTAAAATGTTATTGCCGAGATATATAGCTCTTGTTCTTTGGTTGCTATTTTTCTTCACTAAAAAGAGCTGGATGCCGCGGGCGTAGCCGCGACTTTCCTGCTAGTGTGGGAAAGAAGTAAAGAAGGGAAATTTGTGGATTGGTGGAAACGAAAAAGTAAGGGATTTTGGTAAAAAGAAGGTTTCCAAAGGTATAGAACTCATCAATACGGCTCTCTAAACTGCCTCTCCCTCCCCTCTCTCTAAAAACACAAAAAAAACCCTAGCCCTCTTTGAGCCGCCGCCTCCTCTGCCCACACAACCGCCCTTCTTCCCCTATGCGATCGCCGGCGATGGGTCCATCCCAAGGCCCTTCTCCGGCGATCGATCACATCTCCTTCTCTTTTTGACCTGTTATTTGACCTCACCCCTCTTTCTTTGTTCTTCCTGTGTTTCTTCAACCAGATCGATTGGTGGTTTCCCTGAGATTCAAGGCGTCTCTCGGGTCTGTCTCAGCGGGTTGTCGGACTAATCGGTTGTTGGCGCTTCTTTCTTGGGGTTCCTGCCCTTCCGACTCCTTGTCCTGTCATCGGTTTCCTTGCATGCGTCCCAGGGGTGATCCCCCCATTTCCCCCACCCCTGGTAGGTTTTTTGTTTCCGGCTGTGAATCGGAATCTATTGTTTTAATCGAGTTCGTCTTCCAGAGCTTCTTGATGTGCCCACTTTCTGGTTTTGACCGGTCCTTTTGTTTCCTGTCGGTGGGTACGACGTCTTTGGTCCGGTCAGAGTTGAGACGGTTGTGTGTGGGCCGTTTTGTGTTGTGTTTGTCGGCTTGGGACCAAGTGGTGATCCCCCCATTCCCCCCACCCTTCGGTCCTTTGTCCTTGTTGTGTTGGTCTATGAGCATAGCTCTTTGGGTTTGTTTGGGACCGATAGGTGATCCCCCCATTTCCCCCACCTTATCGGTCCCTTATCTGTGTGTCCTTTTTGTCTTTAAAGGTTGGTTTTTGCATGTGAGGCGGTGGTCCTGGGAGGAGTCGCTTGGTGAAATAGGTGTCCTTTTTGGTCTCTTGGTGCTTGCTGATCTGTCGCTTCTTTCCCCGGTTGTTTTTGTTGTGTCCGTTTTTTAGGTTGGGTGAGGTCACGGTGAATGGGTCGAATGGGTCTCCCTTTTGAGATGTGCCTGGTAGGGGAAGATTTGGGATTTTGGCTGTGTTGTTGGTCAGGTCGGATGCAGTGGTTTCCGCTACTTATTGATGATTGTTTTTTGTTTACCTTATTTACTGTTTTTCCAAATAAAACCGTTTCCTAGCTTTATCTTCCTAGATTTAATTGGGTCTGTCTGTTTCATATTTAGTTATGGGTTAATAAGGAAAATAGTCACTGTCCACCTAGTGGGTGTTGTGTCCATCTCCATCCTCCACCCTGGTGAGTTGGATTTCAGCAGTGATGAGCGGGTTGGTTTCGACAGAAGGCGTTGTTTTCTGGCTTCTTTTGACTGGGTTTTGGTTTATGGACTGCTTTGGGCCTTGCTTCTTTGCATGGTGGATTTCCTGATGGGTTGGTCTTTTGGTCAAAGGGTTCGATTTCTAAGGTGTAGGAGTTTTTTCTCCGCCGATGGCAGACTTCGTCGTCTCGCTCATCTCTTTTTCTTTCTTCGTTCTTTTCGCAAGAGCGGAAGTGCACCTTGTCATTGTCACTCTGCGGCTCATTGGCACCGATGTCTCCTGGAAGTCGAGCGTGCTTTTGAAGATGGTTCAGTTGTTCGTGGCCCTTCCTCCGCCCTTTTCCATCCTATGGTCGCGGATTTATCTTATCTTATTGCAGTAGTTTTAATTTTATTTAATTTTTATGTTTTGCTTAGGTATGACTTTGTAGTGCTAGGTTTAGCTCGCGGGTTTCTGGTGCTACTTAGTCGAGTAGCTTACTTTGTTGCTGATAGAACATTGTAAGGTATTCTCCTACTGTTGTCAAAAAAAAAAAAAAAAAAAAGGTATAGAACTCCAACGATTGTTCATGGTATAGTGTGGACCAAATATGTTAGATATACACGGCGTATATAAGGATTTGGCACACGGGATAGTTAGTGTACGCCACGCGTAAAAGGTGAGTTAAAGTTTTTTTTTTATTTTTTCTTGGAGGGAAAGTTGTGAGGGATTTGGCGGGAGTAGTATTGGGAATTAGCCTAATATTAATTAATACTTATTTTAATCTAATCTCCATAATTAACAACACTTATTTTAATATAATATTTATAATTAATATTTATCACTCTTATTATTTTCATTAATTAAACAACTCTAAAATTAGATATGTAACTTATATTACAAAAAAAACAATACAGTGATTAATATTGTAAAATTAAAAATTTCGAAACCTTATTTTTTTTATACTCGTCCAACATTTGATTAAATGACGCTCGATTTCGATCTCAATAAAGTGTATGAAGAAGACGAATGTTCACGACCAGCACAAACTAATGGCAATGGTGAAGTAGAAGATAATGGCAATGGTGATTTAATCAGAGACTATATCCAGTTGTATGGCGGCGGTCTAGTGGATAGTGAGGAATTGAGGACATCATCATTACTGCTGCTAAGAACAATAACATTGTTGAACATGTTGTAGGTTTGGCTTACAAGTCATCTGAAGAACTCGCAGTTTTCGCCCACTCATACACATATAAGAAGAGGTTTTCATGGTACATTCGTTGTAATAAACTCTTTGACGGGTACAGGAAAGACGGTTCAAGAAAATGTTCCTTGAAGAATGAACCACGGTATCATATGTATGAAAGATTAAGGCTTTGTTGTGGTCATGCTGCTAAAACCAATGATGCCTGCCAGGTTTACATTGAGTCCCGTTATTTCGACAATGAAGACGTAGTGAAGATAACAAAATATCATTTAGAGCACAACCATGAGATGGATCCTAGAAAAGCCGGGTTTTTTTGTTGGGTTTAGAGATATAAATGACTACTTCAAAAAGAGGATGATGATCAATGATGCTGCTGGTATTTCAATATCAAATAATTACAAGTCGGTGGTCTTGGAGGGGGGGAGGTCATGAGAACTTTGACTTTAAGTTTAGTGATAGTCGAAACGCCATCAATCAAGAACGAAGACGTAATCTTATAGATGGTGATGCTGAAGAATTGAAGGCATATTTTGAGAAGATGAAAGAGGAGGATCCTAATTATTTCTATGCAATTGAGATCGACGATTTTGAGCTCCAATGAATGCTTTTTGGTGTGATTCACGCTGCCGAGCTATGTTTAAAGCGTACGCCGACGTTATGACGTATGATACAACTTTCTTGACGAATATGTAAGATGTTATATCTCAATTTATTTGTGTTAAAATGTTATTTTGATTAATCATATTTGTTTGTTTGGTTATGTAAGAATAGAAGTGTTTTTGTATGAAGTATATATGTTTTTGTGTTTATGTTTTACCCTGCTTCAAGAATTTATAAAATTAAAATTAAAAATTACCAATTTAATTGTACTATATCATTATTCTGATTAGTAATATTATTTGTTTGGTTATGTAAGTTTAAGTTTTATTTCGTAGGATAGTTGTATAGTGTTTTTGTATGTGTTTTACTTTAGTTACTTGGTATTACGAAGTATATATTTACCAACTTAGCTGTAGTATATCATTAATCTGATAGAATAAATCATGGTGTTACAGGTATTGCATGCCTTTTTTCCCTTTCATATGGGTGAATTAACATGAGAATTCAGTTGTTTTTGCCTGTGTTTTGGTTACTCGCGATTATGAAGAAAGTTTTGACTAGGTTTTTTGCGAAGTTTTTAGAATGCATGGGTAGAGCTCCATCAGTTATATTCTGCCTTTGGCACATATTGAAAAATCCTGGTAAAAATCTGGGAAAACATCCACTTTGGAACGATATCTCAAGTGACCTGAATTTAGCAATTCACGACAGTTTGATGTGCATGATTTTGAGATAGCATGGAAGAAAATGGTTCGTAAATATGGTATTGAAAATCTTCGTGGGTGACGGAGTCGTACTTGATCAGGGAGAGTTGGGTCCCCACATATTGGCGTGGAATATTTTGTGCTGGCATGTCGACGACGCAGAGGAGTGAGCAATAAAACCGGTTTTTCAAAACTTATGTCAATGGGAGGATTACCTTAAGTCATTTTATAAAGAAAGTTGAAGAAGCCTTGAAATTGAAAGTGTAGGAGGAGACTGCGAACAATCACAGTTGCACCAATAGGTGGAAAGAATACTCCTAAAGCTATGTGACACGATTCCTGAAAATTCATCGAAGAAGAGGCGTGTAAAATCAAGGGAGGTAGAGGAAGAGGAGGAGGTGGATAAGGTAGAAAGAGAGGAGGTTTCTCTAATTTGAGGTTGGGGAGCATGTTGATTTGAAGGCCTTGCTATCCAACAAATATCGTAGCTTTCTAGTGTCCCCCAGAGATGATGAGAAAGTTCCTATTTCTAGTCTTGACAGCAAATACGTTCTTGTCTGTTGTTTCTTCGTGCCTCATGATAAAGACGACCCTGAAGTCGGTGTTTGCCGATCCATTGAAGCGTTATACCCTGAACTATCTCTTCAAGGGATAGCTGATAATGTTAAGTTGGTCGCGGTTGTCAAGACGGCCACTGATTCTGGTGTTGCTGATTTTGACAGATTTTTTTCTAAGTTATCAATTGATTACCTTGCCATACCTTTCTTCGATTTCGAGTCCCGCGAGTCCGCGACAATGTATGCGAGTCTCTTCAACTGTGCACCCTAGAGTTTATGCGGACCATGGCATGTCTTGTTGTACATCCTGACGACAAGGTTCTGCAGGTCGACTCTTTGTTCCTTGCCAACTATGGAGCTCGATCATTTTCGTTTTGTAATACCTTGGATTTATGAGATGTTAGGTACTCTATCGAGTAGGGCTTAATTTGTCGAGTAAGTTAGATTGACATTCTAGAGCGTGTTCTGCCTGATGGATACTGAATCGAGTGAGGGCAACTTGATCGAGTAGGCGGTACTCGATCGAGTACCTCAGTTACTCGAAAAAGTAAGTCGGGTTATACGTGTTTTGGCCGGGTTTGATAACAACGCGTGAAAAGGTTATATAAAGTATTTCTGTCATTTCTTTTTACTTTTTACCTAAATCCTAAACCTTTTTACAAATAAAGCAAACAGCGTTGAATTCTCTTCTCGCATTGCTATGAAATCCAGGGGCTAGAATCGTCAGATTTCAGAGTTCTTTATACCGTTGAGATCGTCGTATTGTGGGTAAGATCCTTGTACCGTTTTTATGTCAATTCATTAGTTTTGTTTAAACCCTAATTGGGTGAATTGGGGATTATTGGGAGTATTGTTGATGTTAGATTATTATTGTATGATTATGTGATTATAGGAGGTGATTTCGTAGAGAAACACTTTTGATCCGTTGCTTGTGATTGTTGATTGGTGATTTCATTCCAGGTAGGGTTTCCCTACTCAGTTATTGTGTAAATGATTATAAGATAAATGTTGGTTGATTGACATGTAATTATATCGTTATTGGTATTGGCATTATTTTACATTAATATTGTAATTGGTTCTTGTTGATTGTCTATGGTTCGCGAGGTGCGCCCTCGGCTGAGTGGAGTCACTTGCGGGAGTGGCTTCACGCCCTTGATTCGCCCCTTATCGTTTCCGTCACAAGGGGGATGTGCACATTAAGGAACATGGGTTATTCGCTCGATGGAGATGAGCGGGGCTTAGGTGGAAACGGCTGCGGTCCCCCACTGGCGGTGTGGAATATCTATTGCGATGGATATTCTGGCAGGGCTACACACTTTAGTGTGTACTCAAATGATTGGTGATGTGACGGTGTTGGGGAATTGTATTTGTGTAACTGTCTGTTGTTTTATCTTATATTGTTTATGCAGTAACTGACCCCGTTTAAATATTTTGAAAAATGTGGTGATCCATTCGGGGATGGTGAGCAGTTGTTTGGCAGGTATCTCTCGGATATGCGCGGGATTAGCTGGGGATGGAGTCACCACGAGTCTGATAGTAGTCTTCCGCTGTTGTGTCATGACATTTTATTTACTTAGTTGGATTTTGGTTTGGAATAGTTGTATCGTACTTCGCAGTTTTGGTTTTGATTTAAACACTTTAAATTTATTTATTTAAAGTACGTTTCTTGATGGTCACTTTTTGATTATTGTGCCTCGGGTAACCGAGATGGTAGCAATCTCATGCTCTGGATGTTATTTAAATTGCGTGTCTGTAGTTTAAGTCCCTTGTTATGTAAATTATGTCTGTAGCTGGGTGTTTACTGTCATTCCCAGCAAGTCATTAGTGATGTCTTTTTGCCGCTGTTGAGTGTGGCAACATGTTCATTTAGTTGGATTTGTCAAGCTTAAGTCCTTAAGTCCACGCCCCTTATAAATTCAAACTAGAAATTAAGACTTTTTCAAACAAAATTTTGAAGTAGTTAATATTGCATCGCTGATGTGACATATGTTGCAGATGTCAACTAACTTAGGTGGTAAAGTCATGAGAGGCGGTGCTCATGATTCGGATTTAAATTACATCTTCTTCAAAATCAACCTTGTAGCCCGTGGACTGTCGCTTCCTTTACACACAAAAAAGGTGATCGATGTTGCTCTTATGCTCTAAGTCGAACATAGTGACAATATACGGAGTAGTTGTTTTAGCATTGACTACAACTTTTATATTACAACTTTACAAGGGACGTGGACTTGAAGGACTTAATTCCTGGTTAGGAAATTAAAATTAGACTAGAAATGGAATACCGAAGAGGTAACACTAATTTGTGTATGAAGTTTGGGGTTATATATGTGCAAAGTACGTAGTCTTTGTTACAATGTAACTTCAACGTTGGCATCTTCTCTAAGACTGACTAGAATTTGAATCGTCAGAAGACAGACATTTATTTAATTTAATTCGATGGATCAAGAATCTCATAAATGTGATCGGAAAAATTGTAGAAATGTAAGAAGAAATGCAAATATTTAGGGAGAGTATTTGCAAAGATGATTTTCTAGTTTTCGATAATCTAATAATGTATGAGGACTACTGTCACTACTGACACGGTATGTAGATCCGCTTATTAGTTTATAAGAGAAACTCTCAAACAGTCCACAACATAAGTTGAATTGTTGAATTGGGAGCTTTCATGCTCATTGTTTGATTGAGACCTGGGAGAATCAGAGAATGATAAAAGCGGTGAATTTTACGAGTATATTGTAGAAAAGAGGTAGACTTCTTGGTTACACAACATAAACTAGAGGAATCGATGTGGGATGAATTTGAAGGCGAGATTTGGCTGGTTAAAGCGGAGATATGGATATACAGTATAAAAACTTTCTTGGCCAGTAGTTCATGTCGTGTTTTCTGTGCTCAATCATCTTATTTGTATTCGTTCTTGTATTAGGTCCCATTGTCTTAGATCAGCAAATCACAAGATTTTAAGGTGTACCTGCTTTTTTTTTACTATGTTGAGCTCGTCCTACCCCTGTACGCCAAAGACTAGGACAGTACAAGTTTTGATGTTCCATCGCACAATTTTTTTCATTACGGAGTATCTGAACATGGTCGGTATGACATCATGACAGAGGTAGTGGGACTTCTGTAATTATATGAAATGTTTCGCTATTTAGTTTTCTACCAATAAAAAACCAAGTCACTAAAGAAAACTCATTATAAAGAAAATAGAAAATTAGAGCTAAATGAAAATCGCGACCGCAATTCCATCTTTTAGGCATCAATTACGCTCTTGTAGTCGCTTTCGATTACCATCTTCAAACCATACAAATGTTTGGAGCCAAATTTTGACTGTTTCTACTACAATCAGAAAGTCACTATTTGACTCACAGAACGTCATAATGATACATGTTCTGAGCAGGTTGCATGTACTCATTTACAAATAAAACAATCTAATATAAATAAATGTTTTTCTGACGGCCATTCACCAAAAGTCTAGGATAAAACGTGCTTCCTATTAACTCTTGGGTTAATGTCCATAAGTCACAAATTCTCATCTGGAATTTGTTTGGCAAACTCGAATGAGCTCTGAAGAAACAGTTGTTATTTCGCATTACAAACCTCGGAGTTTCATGTCCTGTTATCAAAAAAATTACAGAAGTATATATTAGTGAATGTACGTAAATAATTGTTGTGTTACTCCGACACGTCAGACACAACACGTCTGACGACACGACGGAATCTATCATGACATGATGCCATTAACTCCAACGCACTAGCCCGATTTAGTACACTTTGCTTCGATAAATGTTTCATGTAACTGCGTTCGATGTACTCTTTGCCAAAGGGGGATAGTCCAGACAAGGGTACTCGGTGCAAAAAAATGGTTTTAGGTATGCTGGCAATGCTGCCTAAAAAAATTGAAAAACATTATAATTAGTATACTATATAATCGAAAATCATTGCGCATATCCATTTTCCTAAAAAAAGTTATGTTTATGGAGTATTATGTTTTGATAGATTTAATAGCTGTTAAGAAAAATTCCACGGTAAAATTTTACACCTAAGAATTTAGCTAAGATTTGTATTAATTTCTGGATGACCATTAGAAGTGATGAACCTCCTTATATAGTAGAGATTCCACGGTGTCCAATCCATGAAATGATAAATACAATATTATTTGCATAAGGGAAATATTCCTAAATCAGTTGAAAACCATGATTATGCTAATATGTGGACGCTTCCATCATTTGTCCATTTTCTCCCTCAAATGATTAGCTTAGCTGTGAGAAGGTAGTTAGTATCATTTGTCCCTTTCCTCCCCTCAAATGGTTGTTTAAATATCGTCAGAGTATATTTTCCACCATTTACTAAACGTTTGCCACGGATTATTAGTATTATGCCACGAATAGTGCTATGTTTATTAGTATTTTATCACGATTATTGTTATTATTATTATTGTCTTCAATTTTTGTAGTTACGTAATTAATTCAACCTAGAAGAATTTTTTTTATAATAGAAATTTCTATATTTTTATTTATAAACAATAATTCAAGGTATATTGAATGGCTGACATTGTTTTGAAAGATTATGGTGAGAATTATAAACGTCGAAGAATTAAATGATGATTTTATCCGTAAAATCTATTTCAACAATAAAATCCTAAAATTTATTTAGTATTTGTTTTAATGTTCATAATATTTGATCTTTCGCGGCAACAATAAAGTGTCAAATATCCACATTCAACCACCTTTGCTACACAAATAAAATGATATCAAATAATTTATCCTAAAACAATGTTATTTTCATTACTCTCCTGACAATGTTAGTTTCATTTAGCAACGATGACAAGCGGTTCATAGAAGTCCGAAGTTTCGTGTATGCAGATTAGACGAATGTGACCAGTACTACATAATCTTATCTCGCTGGGGAAGCGTATTTACATATGAATAGTATATCACTTTAAGAGTTTAATTTGATATTTGATTCGTCACTCTTGCAGTGGATAAAGTTGTAATCATAGTAGAAGTTAACACAACCATTTTAATTAGTATCCGGATATCTAACTCCTCCATCTGAGATCTCTTATTTATAATACGAAAAAAATGGTAGCATTGGTTACTCCAGAAAGAAAATGCCCCTCGTTTTCACTCTTGCTATCTAGATTGTCTTTGCAAATATCCAATATTCCTGACTTCTTTTTATACGTCTTGGTATACTATATTAAGTTGCTGGCTTTTGTAGCAGGGTACAAGAATGGAGGTTACTCGGGCGGATGTTTTCACTAAAAAGACGAAGGGTAAAAAACGGAAAAAATTTCACTCACATTTAGACTCTGATTGTGATACTAAGAAAGAATCTGAAATGTCCTATATTGAGGCAGCACAAGTTCTAAAGAGTGAAAAGCGGAGGAAAAATGGGAAAGAGCAGTCACAAAAACAACACTTAGACGCTCAGCCACAATCTCCACAATTTGATGAATTTCAATCTCCACAATCTAATGAATCTGATGATGCCGAAGGTCTCACTAAAAAGACGAAAGGGAAAAAGCGAAAAAAATTCCACTCACACTTAGACTTTGATGGTGATACTAAGAAAGAATCCAAAATGTCTAATATTGAGGCAGCGGAATTTCTAATATTGAGGCAGCGAAATTTCAAAATATTATTATATTAATAAGTTATTATATTAGACCTATTATTATTATATTATTTATTTTTTAGTTATTATTATTAATATATTATATTATTAATAATAATGTTATCATTTATATCACTAATATATTTATTATTATTATTACTATATTTATTATTATATTACTATTTTATTTTTTTTATATATCTTATTAGATTATTATTATTAGATTATATTAATTATTATTATTATTATTAATGAATAATATTGTTATAGTATTTCTTCTTGTTGTTGTTGTTGTTGGTTGTTGTTGTTGTTGTTATTATTATTATTATTATTATTATTATTAACAAAATTATTTTATTATTATTTCACTTCAGTTAAGCTCCATTAAGTTTGATTCAGTTCAGACAATTTCAGTTCAAAAGAACATGGCCTTACTGTTACTGTCACCTCACCCCTTGTGCAATTTTTTATGCTTTTGAGCCCTCGTTTAACAAATTTTTCCGGGTAATTAGAGCCGGTTCATTTGACACGTAAAAGAATCAATTTAAGGCAATGCATTCTCAATATTTTACATCAATTTAGTTTGTTGGCTTGCCAATATAGAGTCTTCTGTTCATCATCATTATCATTATATTAATTAAAGAAATCCCATTTCAGCTGACGTGGCAGTGTAAACATTCAGTAAATGCAATTTAAAGCATTCTCATCAATTTGGGAAAATTGTCCCCACAATCAAATAATTTAATTAATTTATTAGCAAAGTAAGAGACTAAAACTCAGAGGCCAGCAACAAATTTAATTTCCCAAAGAAGAAGCATGCTCCACACATGACGAAACTACTCATCTCCATTCTCCTCTAAACACTTTACATATACCAAGTCTGTTATCACTTTTACCAAACACTTCACAAATATCATCTCCTCAACAACCTCTAATACTCATATATACTTTCACTATTGTATCCGAATGACGATTGGCGAAGATTGTAACGTTTATTTCCCTAAGATTTTTGTTTTGCATATCTCTCAATTTTATCAAATCTTCATCTTCCTCATTTTTCTGTTAAAATTCCTATACATTTACATATATTTATCTCGCATTTTGTTCATCATCTCACGTTTTTATACAAATTATCATTTGAAAGTTATTAAAATGATTAGGTTTTGCGTTGTTTTGTTTGATTTTCGATTGATTTACTGTCATTTTGAAGTTAATTCGCAGGAAAACATTATTAATTTTAATTCACGTGGTACCCCTAAACTTTACTACTTTGCACATGGTACCCAATATTTTAAGTTTGTGTACATAATACCCCCCATGTTTGATTTTTATGCACAACATGCTCTTTTTGTCGCTATAAAAAAATTCAATTGAGTATAACTCCTAGATCGAAATTCAGATTCGGCAAATTTTTTTTTCTAAAATGATTATTTCGCCATAATATACGATTTGAGGGAAAAAAAATTGTCAACCGACATTTTATACGGTTTTTTCTTATCGAAAATCTCAAATCAACCATATCTTCGATTTTAAATTTTCGAATGACCATTTTCGTTTTATCAATATATAGATCACGAAGAGGTCATCAATTTGGAAAAAAAATTAGTCAATTCCGATTTCTGGTTTATGATTTATGCTCAATTGAAAATTTTAAGAACGATAAAAAGGGCACGTTGTGCTTTAAAATCAAATCTCAAGGATATCACGTGCACAAACTTAAAAAGTTGGGTACCACATGAAAAATGACAAAGTTCGAGGCTACCACGTGAATTTTCCGCGTTTTAATAATTAGAGTTATCTGAAGTTAATTATGGATCATATATACATATTTGTGTCGCATTATGTTCATGATCATGCGACCTATTATATTCTTGGCTTTCGTTTGCGCCGACGAATATGGCAACGTAGCAGGTGGAACCGCGCAGTTAACCGCGAGTCTTAACGTCCAGGTTTCTACCCTGGTATGGAGTGTTGTCTCGGTCAAATGTAACTGGACGGTGCATGTTGGAAGTAATGCAAAGGCTAATAATGTTGTCTAAATACATTACATCATAGAGAAACCTTCCATTTTCCTCGTAAGAGAATCTATACATTTTCTCCACTACTTGCGTGATTATAGCCACTAACTCCATATTTTTTGCCTATGTTTATGGTGGTGGTTAGGCCACTAACTTTGTGGTTATGGTGCTAATTAACCACTATAAATATGAGAAGTGTAGTCATTTGAGAAACACATTTTCAATATCATTTACTACTCCTCTATGTTAATTCTGAGCATACCATATGCGTTCCAACTCCTAATAGTTGAGTAGACAACTTTTAGAAGTGTTTGTGTGACCTTGGGGGACGACGCCTATATCGATTTTGTACCGTAGTCGGGGCGATTTCGTTTCTCATTTAGTGGCATCCATACCACGACACAACAACATATAGTCTCTCAATATATCTTCGCCCTTATAGTGACATATATTTCCAACAATTGAGAAACGAAGTCTTGTCACTATTATTGTTGTTGTGTTCATCATTTTTGTCATTGGAATTATTTCTATTGGCAAATATACGTGTTTTCGTGTATAAGATTTTGTCCGCGGTGGGTAAGACAGTACTTCAGTATTTTGGCCATAACTCGGTCTCGAGACCTTTGTTTAAGGCATGTAATATGGCGTTGGAAAGTTAAGAAGAAGGACTACAACTTTGTAGTTGAAGCCATGAGCAGTTCATTGATATTTTAGCTTAAAATGGTCAGTAAAGTCATGGTAATATGTTAAAAATTTATGAAGATTTATAAAAGAATGGTATTATCTATAATTTTATTACTCAAGTCGATTCTTGTGGTTAAGGTATGTTCTCGAGACTTTCCTTTAAAATATTTGTGATGATAAATATGAAGGTTTGGTCAAATTATATATATCTTAATCATTCGTATGTTTAAGCTACTACTTTATTTGGTATGATGTCTATAATCTTGGTAAAATTACTCTTTGATAATTGATTTCAAGAATATGTGAATGAAACTATTCCAAGATTTTTGATTGACAAGTAGCTTGAATGATTGAGTCCCCGAGATATTGTTACGTGTATCATATATATATCAAGCAAAATATTTTATACATTTGGATCAATTATTTAGTTTTGATTATGAGGTGAATTAAAATTGATATTTGGGTAATTAACCAAATGTGGGGGTTAAATATTTTGTTTTCACTTATTATCTTGGATATGTTTGTGTGACAAACAATTGAAAATGATTAATAGTCTAAGCTTCATAAGAGTAATTATAGAAAATATAAATTGTCATGTACGATGATATGACATCTAAACGTTGAGATGATTAATGAATGAATAATGTGTATATTTTGTTTGAACGTTTATGTTTGTCACTAATTTGTGGAATGACAACATGTGGGGGAAGACGTTCAACTTATTTGATAAAATTATTCATCAAGTTTAGAGTTGATATCTTATAATTTGTGAAGAGTATATATCTCTCTGATTGTGAGGGTGTATAGAAAATGATGATCGTATGTTTTATACGTCACTAATTGAACCAAATGTAGAAGTATTAATTTGTTGGCTAATGGCTATAAATAATGGTTGCGTATGGTTCAATTATTTAGGTTATACTTGGCTTACACCACAATATATATATATATATATATATATATATATATATATATATATATATATATATATATATATATATATGAGATTATGATGATTTTATGTGTAAGAAGTAAAATTCTTTTTGTAAAATGTGGATTTCAAAGAGAAATTATAAGTGAAACAATCATCACATCGAGATTATTCGTTGTTCTCTAATATAAGAATGATGATGTATATAGAGACTTCAGTATACTAATACGATTTTCGGTGCAAAATCGCAAAAACTTTGTGTATATTTTTCTCTATGTTATTTCATTAAAAAGGAAAAATAACAAAGAAGATTATTTGTTCTTTTAAATGACGTTAGAGTGGAACTCTATATTAATTAGAACAATGATGCTTATGAGTTATAAGAGAACATGTATTGACTATGGTTGACTCAATGTAACATGTGCATTTAGTACATTGTGTTTGTATACTCATTACCAAAATATTTGGTTGAGTGCCTAAGGTGCAATATTGAGAATTGCATTGTGTTGGATATCTAGAAATATATTGTATCGAATAAAAGGTAGTGATTGACGACACGATGGGATCTATGTTGATTACATTTTCACCTGTCATGGTGATTTTTTGTTATGTTTGTTGAGAACACTATTATAACCTTGTGGCTAAGGCATTTTAACCTTACAGGGTAGATGCATGGTGATAGACTGATAGTGAAACTATTATTAGCTACTACTCAATTGTGGGGGTATGGAGTTTTGCCTAATGTTTATATTTAACATAATGCTAATATCAACTTAATAATGCTAAAATAATGTGTATAGTGACTTGCAGATTTACACATTTTCAGGGACGAAGCTAGGACAAAATTTGTACCTGGGCCGATTTTTATTTTATCGATATATACTCATTCATTAGGGTGACCTCAAACCATTATGGCAACGGTTTTTATTTTTAATAGGATTTTTAGCGGAGTATAAAACATATTTATTGAATTAGGATTTATTCTTGTTTAATTATTGGATTATGCATTCTTTTTTTCCAATAAATTAATTTACTCAATATTTACAAAGCGTTCTTAATACCAGCTTAAACGATAAATAAAATTACAAATGTCAACACTAATAAATCTCTTATAAGACGCCTTTATGATAAATTAAAATAGGGTTAAAGTCGTATAAATAGTACTTTGATAAAATATAGGTCCTTCCTTTTTTAAATAGTGTAAATAATTATTGGGCAAAAGAACTATTGTTGATAAAAAAGAATGTTTAATAGACAACCTAAACAAATGAAGCAAATCTATAAATATTATTAAAAGGCTAAACTTTAAAGGCCACATAGACAATGCCACCTCGCATTACTAAATGCCACATTGCATTACCAAAATTCCACGTCACCAATCCTCCATGTAGTGTGACGTGTTTAATTAAGAGGGTAATTCATGTTCATATAATGATCCATTTAAAACAATACACAAATTAAAAATATTTACATAAAAAAAAATTACTATAAAAAACATTAAATTTTGGCATTTTTAATTTCAAGATAAATTAAAAAACAATTAAAAATCAAAATTCATACTAAATTTTAAATTTCTACGTTTATTCTTAGGATATTTTATGTAACAAATAAATGTCACGTAATTCTAATTTTACGCCGTTTATGAAATAATAAAGAATTTTTAAATATTAAGAGAAAATAATAACATAACTAACATTAAACATTGACATTTTAATTTTTAAAAGTATAATTGGTCAAACGAAAAATAAAAATTTACACCACTCTAATTTAAAATTATTTATATGTGCAACTCCTTCTTAAATATTATTGCAATAAACTTGATCAATTTCAATAAATTGAATACATATGTAAATCTATAAATATGATCTATATCTATATCTATATCTATACAATATAGTTAAAAGCCTACTTAAAACATTTAATTTTCAATCCACGTGTAATTTTTCTATTGGTTAATAATAATTCAATTATATTAATTACTTGGTTATCTAACTAAATCTCTAAATACCAAGTGTTACATACTTATAAAATACAAACAAAATAAAAAATATTAATTGCAAACACAAAAACCAAATTAATACAAACTCTTTATTTTCCTCTCATAAATTTGTATAAATCTACCTATTAATTTAATTTTTATTTCTTTTATTTAATAGATGGTCTTTTGGTTTTCCCTCACAATTATTATACTTTGTATTTATTTCACCATAATTTTTTTTATCCCCCCCCTTAATTTACAAAACATTCTTCTTCTCTCAAATAAATTTTTGAAATTAATTAGATAATTAATTATAAAATTTTTTTATATAAATATTACAACAATCCTCTTTTTTATTTTTATCCAAAAAATTGGTACGTAATGTATGCATATATAACCAATTGAATTATTTAAATTTTTTATTCTTATTATGTTTTGAATTAATTAAGAGTTAGAATCATATTTAATTATTATTTTTGTGTAATTTTTCTATTGGTTAATAATAATTCAATTATATTAGATATTTGATTATCTAACTAAAAGTAATCTCTAAATACCATGTGTTACATACTTATAAAATACAAACAAAATAAAAAATATTAGTTTCAAATACAAAAAATAAATTAATAAAAACTCTTTATTTTCCTCTCATAAATTTGGTATCAATCTACCTATTCATTTAATTTTTATTTCTTTTATTTAATAAATGGTCTTTTAGTTTTTCCTCACAATTATTATACTTTGTTTTTATTTCACCATAATTTTTTTTATCTCCTTCTTAGTTCACAAAACGTTCTTCTTCTCTCAAATAAATTCTTGAAATTAATTAGATAATTAAATACAAAAAATTTCTTATATAAATATTACAACAATCCTATTTTTTATTTTTATCCAAAAAGTTGGTAGGTAAAGTATGCATATATAACCAATTGAATTATTTAACTTTTTTTATTCTTATTATGTTTTGAACTAATTAAGAGTTAGAATTATATTTAATTATTATTGTTGTGTTTGTATTAAAATTGCAGGAGGATGACATATTCACATATCTAAAACATTGCATGAAATCTGGAAACAATGGTTATGGAACTTCTTTGCAATTATCTTTTGACTTGAATATATTTTTCATTTTTATTGAGTTTTCCTTTTTTTATTATTATGGTGTATGCGCAATATCAAATTTTTAGTATGAATCTCTAATTATTGGTGACATGTTACATTATAAATTCCAACCCTTGGAATATTAATTGACAAATTTTGTAAATTGTACTAAATTGTCTTACACCTTTTTGTGCACTTTATTAGTTTTCCGTGTACTCTTCAACTTGTATTTTGTGAATCAGGTTATAAATCAAATATTTTAGTCGACAAACAAGATTATAAATCAAATGTCTTAATGGAAATGTTGAAGTTATATGCTCCAAGGATATAAATTAGATCTTTTAATGCGGATCAAGGTAAATAATTTGCATGGTTTTTTATTGGAATCCGATAATCATTATCCAATCTATTGTTTGAACTTTGAATGCTTTTAAGCCCTTAAATCATTTTTGTTTTCCATCAAATATTTTCTTCTAACACTCCCAATATTTCTTCGAGAAATGTTTATTTTTTTTGTAATGATTTGTATATATTTTTCTTTTCTCATAATCAATTGTTACGAATATTTTTTAATTATCACCCACTTCTCTTTTTTTGTCTATTTTTATATTATCACTCTTTTTTCTTTAATTTCTACTTTGGGACGTGCTTTTTACCAAATGCCTCTTATAACTTTTTTAAAAATTACAAAATAAATGTCATCGTTTAAGGGTAAAATTCTCACATTACTCCACCAATTGCAAACTTTTTCCTAATCTTAATTATTGCGCACAAGTAAATGAGGTGATAATTAAAAAAAAATGGAAGTATAATAATACAAATTGTGCATCCTTATTTCTTTGGAATTCATTGGAATAGGCGTTAAAACTTCTCACATAAAAGTTCACCAACAATAAGAGATATAGAGATAACTCTAATTGACAAGAGATATAGAAATGAAACTAGAATGATGTCATTGTTGAACATATACATTTTCTCGTGTTTCCTCTAAAAAATTGCTCATAAAATTTATTTTAAAAATTATTGAATGCGTATTTATTCTAAAATTTTATTTGTATAAGTCACATGTCATCAACTCCTTCCTAATAATTTAAGTATATCACTTAGGTCTTTCGTTATACAAAAATCATTTCAATAATATTTTTCCCGATACTTTGGAAATCAATTGAATTTACAAGGATGATGTTGCAAGACCGACAAATCAACAAGAATTATAAATGTATTATTTGCTGAAATTTTTTAACAAACTCCTTTGCATTTAAGAAAATAAACTTGTAATTTTAGCCTAATTAGTAAGATAAACATAAGTTGTATTTTAACAGAATGCTTTCTACGCATTATTCATATCGTCTCTAATTGACTAAAGATAATATGTAAAATTCAGTTATATATTTTACATGTTTACTTTAATTTACATTTTTTTTCACTAGAATACGTTAGGTAATAAGGAATAGAATTAGATGTTCAAGTGTCCAACCTTTGTTTTTTTGCCGGATAAAAATGGGACTAAGGTTCTTAGAACGCACCAAAACAACACTGAAAATAATAAATCGAGTACTAGCTAGAATACCAAAAGCCGTCAATGTTGAGTGAACTGAATAACCACCGTGATAAAGCCAAGCGCCCCCGAAATCCAGAGACAATCTAAACACAATAAAAAAAAAACCAGGAAACAAAAACAGAAAGAGGACTGACAGTGATTAACAAAATAAGACAACAATCAGTAAAAGGACAAAGACGACGAGGGCCGTAGCAAAATAAGAGTAGTTTGCAAACTTAATATTCTACTGTTTGAATGCAATTTTACATGTTTTCATAATTTGTGTTTACTTTTGCTTCTAGGCTTTGAGAATAAGTTGTTTAAAGTGCTCTGATGAAACACAAGACAATACAATTTCTCAGTTAATTTATATGCAATACCAGCCTTCGAAATCAGAGAATGGACATTCGTATGTTCTTTAAAATGAGGGATTCATGGGTTTTGGTGTCATTGTTCAATAAAGAGTTTGTGATTTCCAACAAATTCCAACTATTCTAATATAATAAATTTCCAAACCTCCTTAGATATTATAATATACTTATCCTCAGGAACTGTGGCAGAACCCTCTTTATTGTCTTGCTTAGGTATCCTACCAATATATCTTCAAGATAATAAGCAAGAAGACAAACAAGCCGAATAACGCATTCATGAACGATACTGCAAAAATAAAAGAACAAAAACAATCAAACCCGTGATTTTCACGGGTCACAAAACTAGTTGTTAAAAAATTAAAAATAAAACTTAAAAATTGAAGGCTACTTTCCTCGAACACGTGACCTTCTGGCTGAATTCACATAGTTGTGACTTACCACTTTAGCAATTACCACTGTGCCATATGTAATTTATTGATCATTAGCCTACTTATTTATTACTTGTTCTTAGGAATCTTCCCTGGGCCATGGCCCATCCGGCCCAGGCCTAGCTTCGTCTCTGCACATTTTATGCAGATTTGAGATTTGAGAAAGTTGATTGAGAATTATATGCTCACAAATCATTTTTGTGAAATTTGAGTGGAGCATATTTATTTATAAAGCTAATGACTAAGAAATTAAGAAAAGAAGTCCTAGAATTGTCGAGGAGAATGGGGCAAAAGCCTATTAGTTGAGGACTTTGTGGTGGATACCGGAACTTGTTTATGCAAGGGTGGTCTAACGAAGTGATAGATAACTCATACTTGTGTACACATCTCAATCCTATGTGTTAAGATTATAGAGGGGGAGACGATAATAAGAGAGATTTATATTATTGATTGATGTTGTTTTACATCGATATGGTGAGGTATTTATAATACCTCCCAACTTAATGGCAAACCCTAACCCTAATGGCAAACCCTAACGGTAGTCGGGCCTAGTATAGGCCCAATCTCCTAATACCCTCCCGCAATCGTAAAGGCAGTAAATAGTACGAACTTTACGATTGGAGAAATACAAAGAAAATATAAAAAGAAAAAATAAAATCTTCAATCTTCATCTTTTTCGATCTTCATCAATCATCTTCGTCTTCGAAAAGTGGTAAGATAAACGAGTATAAAGACTCGCTAGAAATTTCTTCGAACAAGAACGTTAATTTTTTCGGACTTGTCGAAAGTATGAGTTAATTTGCAGGAACCCTAATCGAACCTGACAAATATCAGTAAAACGGAAAATTATCCGTCAATTTCAAAATTTGGAGAACGCTAAGTTTTTCGACCTCCAAAGAAATCAATTTAGGACCACCTTGAACGAATTTGATGAACTTTAATTAAGATTTCAAAGAAAAGATGACTTTTTTTTCCCTTTTTTTTTTTTTAATTTAGGGGAAAGTATCGAAGGCTGCAATAGCAAAAATTGCTACACAACAAGGACACACCATACTACCATTATTAATGAGGCTTTAGAACGCAGGAACAAATGAAAATCTCTTTTTTTTTTTTTTTTTTTTTTTTGTAGAAATTTGTAAATACGGAAGAAATCCCGCCGGTGGGTGTAGTAGGTTAAAAGACCCACCGGCAGGGGCAGCGGAATTTTAAGAGTCCTCAGAAAAGAGGCTCTGATACCATGTTAAGATTATAGAGGGGGAGACGATAATAAGAGAGATTTATATTATTGATTGATGTTGTTTTACATCGATATGGTGAGGTATTTATAATACCTCCCAACTTAATGGCAAACCCTAACCCTAATGGCAAACCCTAACGGTAGTCGGGCCTAGTATAGGCCCAATCTCCTAATACTATGACATGTACACTATATTGTTTTGGAAGGTTGAGCAAATAGCTCTTAATGATCTTATATCCCAAAATTAGGCGGTCCTTGTGAGACGGATTTTATGAGATCATCGTAATGATAGAGGTTGAGATATTTCTCTTAATGAATCTATATCCCTTTATTTGGATGGTCCAAGTGGGAAGGACTTGATGGATTCACTGCTATGTTGAAAGGTTGAGCCTTAGAGCTTTTAATGAATCTATATCCCTTTATTTGGGTGGTCCTATTGAGAAGGATTTGATGGATTCCCCGCTATATTTAGAGGTTGAGCCGTAGAGCTCTTAATGATTCTATAGCTCATGCGTGAGTGGTCTGTATGGAGATAGAGTTGTTGGAATCACCTACGTGAGTGTGAAGAATTGGCCTCCTTCTATGAGAGACTGGGCTATCTCTTTAGAGCACTCATGAGAATCCCAAGGTTCATTTGGCCATAAATTTGTTGAATTGCATTGCGGAACTCGTTTGGAACTTAAGGTGAGATATGTGTTTGGAATTTATCCCGAAGTCTAGGAGTTTAAGATTCGTTCACTCTCTAGTTGATGAAAGAATTGTCCCATTTCACTATGTGTTAGTTCAAATCGAAAGATACTAATGCTTAAGTATCAATCCTTATTAATATGCTCAGAACTTTGTCTATCATTTGCATTAGTGGGGGATTGTTGGAAGTAATGCAAAGGTTGGTAATGTTGTCTAAATACATTACATCATAGAGAAGCCTTCCATTTTCCTCGTAAGAGAATCTCTACACTTTCTCCACTACTTGCATGATTATAGCCAGTAACTCCATGTTTTTGGCCCATGTGTATGGTGGTGGTTAGGCCACTAACTTTGTGGTTATGGTGCTAATTAACCACTATAAATATGAGAAGTGTAGCCATTTGAGAAACACATCTTCAGTATCATTTACTACTCCTCTATGTTAATTCTGAGCATACCATATGAGTTCCAACTCCTAATAGTTGAGTACACAACTTTTAGGAGTGTTTGTGTGACCTTGGGGACGACGCCTATATCGATTTGTACCGTAGTCGTGGCGATTTTGTTTCTCATTCAGTGGCATCCATACCACGAGACAACAACATATATTCTCTCAATATATCTTCGTTCCTATAGTGACCTATATTTCCAACAGTGCATACATTCCCGATGAGCACATATACTACTTCATGCTTGCACAAGTCACAAGAGCAGGGTAAGATGACATTTTTTTTAATCTACTGTATAATTATGGTGATAGTATACCAAGAACTAACACTATATATCTAAGAGCAGTGAAGCTCATTTAAAAGCGTCATTGTCAATCGAGCTAATGCACGAAGGTAGGAAAACTTTTGAGTTATGTTACAATTTCTTAACAGCTCTAAGTCATCAGGTACTCTACTTTTTCTTCTATTTTCATTTGCCTTTTTTGGATAGCTAGTAAATTGTTGTTTCCAATTGCATGTTTGTGTTTTTGATTTAATTTTGTGCTACTACTAAACTAATGTATTTGGTGCATACCTCGGTAGTAATGTGTTCTATTTTCTCATTCTATATTAAGTGTTGTGTTCTTTCGGTTTTCTTTGTTGGCAAAAAGCGTACATCAATTGAGATTGGTCAAATGATTCTTTTATTGGGCTAGAAACCGGGTGTTTCTTTGTAGTCTATATTACTCCGACTCTTTTGATTTCCCCACGTACACGTGTCCGACACTCAGCACTCAGACAAGGGTATTAACACTTCGAGACCTCATTTGGAGCTAAAATATGCATATTTTTCATAAAAATGACGGAGTTCGACACTTGGACACGCACCCGTGTCGGATACTTCTAAACAAGTTTGAGTAACATTGTATTGTAGATTTGTAGCTAGCCTATCCCATGATAATGACATCACAGTTATATAACAATTGTATTTTTTCGCTCATGATTTTGAGTATTGTTAATGTCATTCAGCATTTTTAACCGGGCTCATTAGATGAAAAAGCATAAATTATGAGTTTTGTAATTTGGTTGACGTTGATGAGTAGGTGGACGGTAAACTTCTTTAAGCAGGTGGTGGCTATGTTACAATATTTAATAATATTCGAGTGGCTTATGTGTTTCGAGTTTAAATACAAGTTAAGTTTATATTAAATATTACGAGACTGTAATATAAAAGACGACAGCGCGATGGCTCGGTTTCTATTAAATGTAATTAAAGTACGGGAATTATTATTGCCTCTTACCTTACCCTAATATACGTCCTCTTTCACAAATAGATACGATCGGGTTTTGATTGTGTGAAAAGGTACGTAATATATTATATATATTTGGAGTAAAAAATAATAATTTGAATCCTGACAAAATATATAACATACGTACATTGAAAGTGAAAGGGTGAAAAGACAGTTTTTTCTCCATCATCAAGAAACATAAAAGAAAAAGGTTAAGGAGGAGAATCAATCGTCTTATACTTCTTATTGTATTGAGCGCGTCAGTAAGACATGGACCAAGGTTAGTCTCTTATTCCGTCTATTGATTGTATTAGGGTTGAATTAATTCAAGTCTATATTGATTCTTGGGACTGATTTCATTAATGAAATCATAAAGTTTATTTTACATTTGGTATCAGAGCAATTTAGACTTGATTAATTTACCCATAAATTTTTGTATGTTTCGATAGAATGATTGTGCTTGAAGAAAATAGAATCTCTGATCTATTTTTGTTTTGGGAAAAACGTATGTAATGATGGTACAATATGTATGTGTATATCAGTAGTATAATTCCATTTTTTTTTTCTTTATACATGATACTATCAAATCTATGATAGATTGTTAGTTGCTTCCGTTGAAAAGTATAGTAGTTTTGCAAATGACAGATTTATTATGGGGTATGTTTGTTGGAAGTTACTATTTGGAAAATTGTATGCGTACAACATACATATAAAAGTTCCATTGACCATAAGTTTGCTCAATAACAAATTTTCGGAAAATTCACGTGATACCCTCGGACTTTGTCATTTTGCACGTGGTACCAAACTTTATAAGTTTGTGTACATGATATCTTTCATGTTTGATTTTTATGCATAACATGCCATTTTTGTTGTTATGAAAAAACTCAATTGCACATAAATCCTAGAACAGAATTCAGAATCAGCCAATTTTTTATCTTAAAATGATTATCTTGTTATAATCTCAAATTTGAGAAAAAAAATGACAATTTAAAGGGTTTTTTATAACGAAAATCTCAAATCGACCATATCTTCGATCTTATATTTCCGAATGACCATTTTTGTTTTATCAATTTATAGATCTCATCAATTTGGAAACAAAAATTAGTCAATTCTGATTTCTGGTCTATGATTTATGTTCAATTGAAAATTTTAAGAACGATAAAAAGAGCACGTTGTGCTTGAAAATCAAATCTCAAGGATATCATGTACACAAACTTAAAAAGTTGGGTACCACGTATAAAATGACAAAGTTCGAGAGTACCATGTGAATTTTACGATAAATTTTTGCGCATGGATCCTCTCCAGTTATTAGAAAAACTAGAGGGTTCAATACCTAGTTAATCCATTGCCATGTGTCTTTGACGAAAATCAACGGCTGATATGAACTTCTCCTATTTTAGTCATTCCTCTTCTTCTCAATAATCAACCTACTAAAGTCTATAAACAACCCAACTCCATTATACACGACATGCATCACCATAGCTTCCTTACCCATCATCAATCACCATCAAATACCAACATACACTCATTAGATCGCACCGTATTACGAGAGCCATATCTTCACCAACGACTACTTCCTCCATATATGGCAGCCATATCACCTTTGCCTTACTTAGACGATTTTATAGTTATGTATATTCTCCTAATATTACATTTATTATTTCCGTAAATACTTAGCATCCCATAGCTTATATATAGTGTGTAAATCATTGTAATATACACAATTAACATTTTTTTTGGGATAAAATATAAGTATTATATCAAAAGAAAGCGTAACCATACAATGACACGGGGTTTGATAGTCATGACGACAATCCAACCCAGTTCATAAAGCAAACCAACTGAGCCCAGACAAGATGGCCCAACTGTGTCAGAAACATCAACAAAGAGACAACACAACAAAATCCGATCAAAAATCAGAATTTTGTTGTCCCAAACCCTAAAACCCAGTCACTATATCTTCCTCCTTCTCCTGTGATCTCCTACAACAAGAACCTGTCATAAGCATCTTCCTAACAACCCCTCAAGTCACAAAGCATTGCTTCTAACTAAATCCCCCTTGCCCAGACTTCGAAATCGCATTTTTAGCTCATCCACAATAATTCGAGCAGTGTGGATTGGTCGAGTAAGAACAAGGTCATGTCTGCTCCTGTTTCTCTGTTGCCAAATGTTATAGAGACAAGAATTGATTGCAGCATCAAGGACCCCTAATTGAAGGGGGTTACTTGTTCTTGCAAGCCGCCAATCGATCCAATTGGATTCAGGCGAAAGGACCCCAACCCACCTTCCGACAGCAGTGATGATGATTTTGCTATAAGGACAAGCAAAGAATAAGTGTCCCAAGCTTTCATCAGATCCTCTGCAAATGCAGTAGCTAATGTCATCAGTTATCCCCAATTCGAAAAGTTTTTCCTTTATATTCATGTTTCCATGATGATAAACCCAAGCTATAAAGCTATGCTTCGGTACAGTCCATTTATTCCACACAAGGTTATGCCATTGTACTTCAACTTCCCTGTTTCGAAGAAATGTATAGCCTTTACTTACAGTGTACCCCATATGATCTTAAATTGTCCATAAATGTTGTTGATATGCCTGTTTTAGCTCTATTTTAACCTGACAGACCTTCCTCCAGTACCACGAGGTGTTAGAGCTAGGTCTCGTTTTCTTTCGTCTTCTGTGCCGCCTCTAAGTCTCACATCTCTTTTTTTTTCTTTCACCTTGCCGGATTTTGATGTCATTCAAACTAATGACACTTCAAAATCTTCGTCTTACACGATTGTTCACACTGAACAACCGGGTACCAGCATCACCCTAATCGCCTTCAATGGCGCTAATTATGACGAGTGTTTTCGCTCGTTCCAACTCGCACTTCTGGCCAAAAGCAAACTTGGCTATATCAACGGTACAATTCTCAAACCATCCGACACCTCTGCAAATTACAAGAATTGGCAAGCGACCAACACTTTGGTCACGATGTGGATCTTCAACATAATCGAACCAGGGTTACGCAGGTAAATCACGCTTCGACCCGAGGCAAAACAGGTATGGGATGACATAGAGAAACGTTTTTGTCAAATTAATGAAGCTCGTATTTATCAGTTACAGGCGGAACTACTCGCCTGCCGTCAAGGACCTGCTGAATCGCTCATGGCATATTATGGTCGGATGACTAATATCTGGGACGCTATTCTGGAGTATGATGCTCTTTCTTCTTGTTCATGTAACCCTTGTACGTGTGACTGGCTCACCATCATCACTTCCCGTCGTGTGAAGAAAAAGGTTTGTGATTTTCTAATGGGGCTTGATAAGCGGTTTGCTAGTACCCGTTCCCAAATTATCGATATTAATCCTCTTCCTGCTTTAGATCTTGTTTATAATAGACTCTTACAAGATGAAGGGGTGCAAAATTTATCATCTAATACAACAGAACCCGCACCCGAACCAATGACTTTTGCAGCCCGAGTCCACCATGGACCACAACATTCGGGGGAGGGGGGCACGACCTTCGTAATGATAATTCTACCCCTGCTCCCTCAAAATATTTCTGCCCCGCTTGTAAGAAGTCGGGACACAGCTTGAAATTTTGTTTTAATGCAACTGGAATTTTTTCCGAATGGCGGGGAGAGCGTCCTCGTGACTGTTTTTATCTCCCTCCCAATGAGACCAATTGGAGCAAGGCAATCCTAACCCCTGATATACGTGGTCGGGCTAATTATGAGTGCGCTAAGAAAACGAGTTCGGCCTCTGTTCCGAAGGCACACATGGTCTCTACTCAGACCAACACAAATGGCGCGCCAACTTCGTCTTCTTCCTCCAGGCTGTCTTCTCTTGACAGGTTAGATCTTAATAGCTTAAATCCTCAAAAAATTGGAGGAATTGTCAAGCATGTTATAGGCTCGCAAATCTAACCCAACTGTTGATCGTCTTAATGGCAATTCTTCTTCTATTTCTTGGATAATTGATACGGGTGCCTCACACCACATGTCGGGTTGTTTATCTCATTTTACGAACATTCATTCTATTACTCCCATCACAGTTGGTATTCCCAATGGAGACCTTACCCTTGCCACTCAAAGTGGCGACATACATTTATCATCTCGCTTAATTTTACTCAATGTATTATACGCTGCTAATCTTCATTGCAACTTAATTTCAGTTTCAAGTTTATTAATTGACTCTTCTCTAACTATCCAATTTTGTCAAAAACTTTGTCTCATTCAGGACCGTATCTCGAAGACGGTGATTGGGGCGGGTGAACAAAGCGAGGGGCTTTATTATATCAAAGGTGTACGACGAGAGGAGGCTCACGTTTTCACTGTCGGGGCACCTGATTTGGCCGAGCTGTGGCATAGGAGCTTGGGGCACCCATCCTTTTCTATTTCTCGTTTCATTCCGTCTTTAAATTCCGGTTTTAAATCTTCTTTTCATAATAAACATTGCGAGATTTGTCTTCGCGCCAAACAAACTTGAGCACCTTTTCCTTTAAGTTTCAATAATGCAGACGGTATTTTTGATTTAATTCATTGTGACTTATGGGGACCGTATTCTGAGAATGCATCTTGTGGTTCTCAATTTTTTTTTAACCCTTGTCGATGATTTCTCTCGTTCTACAAGAGTTTATTTGCTTCGTCGTAAGAGTGATAACCGTCAAACATTCTTGAATTTCTTTGCCATGGTCGAACGCCAATTTAACAAGAAAATTAAAATTATAAAAAGTGATAATGGCAAAGAATTCACTTCCTTTAATGATTTTTTTTTTTAAAAAAATGGGTTTTTTGTAAAAACATCAAATATTGATACTCCTCAACAAAACGGTAGAGTCAAACGAAAATACCGTCATATTTTAAATGTCGCTCGAGCTTTTTTATTTCAAGCCTCTCTACCTATTCTTTTTTGGGGGGAATGTATATTAGCCGTCGTCTATATCATTAATCGCACCCCAAGCTCCATTCATAAAGTCAAAACACCTTACGAGGTGCTTTTTAATAAAGCACCTCCTATAGATCATATTCGTACGTTCAGATCTTTGTGTTACGCAAAAAATATCAACCGTTCTCGGGAAAAATTTGCTTCCCGTAGTAGGAAGTGCATTTTTTTGGGATACCCATTTGGCAAAAAGGGGTGGCGGGTATATGACTTAGATACGGGAACACATTTCTCATCTCGTGATGCTGTTTTTATCGAACACAAGTTCCCTTATTATCATGCCCTCAACATACACGACACTGACAGTGACACACTCCAATCTATTGACGACGTCATCATATCCACCTTGACCATGACTTCTGCAACAACCGACCCTCACTCTACCGACTCTACTTCCCCTCCATCACAGCCCAACCCAATCGAATCCACGCCGCCTAGTCCAACTAATTCCCGTACCTTCACCTAGAGCACCAACACTGCTCCAATCAATAATTAATCTCCTGCTAATCTGTATCCAAGCATGCTCTTTAATGTAAACTCTGATGCAATTCAGAATTGTACTACTCCGTCCGTACAACTATATTCACCCATCGTCTAACATTCATTTCACAAGTTTATTGAAAATAAATTTTAAAAAGGTAAGAAACAATCCCGTGAATTTTAATGTCAAGGGAGCTGATGCTATCCACTCTACCCGCTCCATTGATATTCCTAGATCGTCCCAATAAGACGATCGATGTATTAGATTTGGTTCCTTTGACACGTAAAAATTGAATAAAGCAACGCTTCCTTAAGAATTTATATTACTCTAGTTTGTTGGCACATAAAATCCATGATTTCTTTTGTTTGTGGATGTCGAAATCGATGTTGGGGTGGACTTGCATATGACTCGAGTCCACATTTTAATCACCTTTTCTTGTATAATATAGCTGATGTATCACTTTTATATATATTTTTATGACTCCTTTCATGTTGGTTTTGATACGAATTCCGTGCTTTTTATGTCATTTATATACCTTTTATATTAGAATGTCGATACTGCCGCTACTTTGTGTTTGAATGTAAAAATGACGCATTATGAGGCATGGCACGGGAAACTGCGGATATGGCATATCGGAATAAACGAGACGTGGCACGGAAAACTAGAGGAATTAAAGATAAGAAACAAAGATAAGACGAAGATAAGTTGAGGAGACGGAATCCTCGATCGAGTGAAGTGTCCTCGATCGAGTATGCTAAGGCTCGATCGAGGATCCTTTTTGCTGAGTTCTTTTCCTAATTTTCCTAAAACACGTCTTATTTGTATTATATATTCTAAACTCGGGAAAATTATTAGGCTACGCTTTTATGATATTCTGAACTCAAAAATACTCTAAGTTTAGTCGGCTAGCATACACTGTGATCTACAATCGTTCCCCATTAATTGTTAAGGTACTTTAATCGTTCTTCATTAATTATTAATCTAGTTCATTTTATTATTCATTTGTTCTTGTTTTATGTCTTTAATCATGTTTTCATCAATTGTTATTGTTGTTAATCTTATTAATATGAGTAGCTAAAATTTTCGTCTAGGGTAAAGGGAATCTAGGTTGATTAGAAAGGGGATTAAGAATTGATTGTTAGTAATATCGTATAACTATCGTTTGATTATTGTTCTTATTCTAGTTATTTGATTTAAGGCTTGAATCGATAATTAGTGTAGCGAATTAATACTTTCACCAACTGAGTTAAGATTAATATAGGCTGCGATAATCAAATAGGTTGTGTTTAATTATAGCGATTGCATGTTAAACTTAATCTAAAGGACATGTTCCGGGTGTAATTTCGGAGCAAGTATCGTTACCACCCGTGGCTTGTAGAATAATGTCTTGAGTTGAACCCTTCTTGCTTCTATCGTCCCTCTCGGCCTCTCCTGCAACAATGAACGAACTGAGGGCTTGGCTTTGTGCCAAGCGTACTCACTCCGACGCTCAAGTCAGTAAACTCAAAGGATTAAGCTGTGTTACTTGGCTAGATATGTTGTAGAGAGATAAGGGAGATATTACCAGATGAATAGTGTATTTTTGGTTTAATTGTTCGATCCTCTCCTCAAAGAAGGTTGAGGAGTATTTATAGGCTTTCACCTTTTGTCACGTAGTAGCCAAGTGGCCAAGTGGCTATCAGGTGGAAAGACTGTTCTACCCTCGGCCGATGGACCTATGGCAGGCCGGCCGAGGGTCTTGAATGTGAGTACGCGGATATGTGTCCCGGCTGGCAGGTTGTCAGGCCGAGACCAGGGTGACAGGCCGACGGGATGCATCGGCTAGGCTGTCTAAGTTGTTGACTTGCTGTGGATATCTTTGACCTTGCTCAGTGTGTTGACTTGGTCAGCGGTGCAGAATATGCCCCATCAATTTGCCCCCAGCGTAGTCTATGCCGTGGTATGGGCTCCGATGTACTTTTGAGCGTATATTCTGCGCAAGTAACTTTCACAAATTTTCTGAATATCGGCTTCTTCTTGTGTACCGGCGTGGCTCTTGTTAGGCCGTATCATACACCATAATCCCCCCTCCACATGGATGCATAAAGGGTATCCGATGTGGAAAAGAACATGACGCTGGCCGAGGCCAGGGCTGAGAGTGCCGGTTGATTTTGATTGCCCCCGGCCGGTGCTCCCTAGCTTGGTTGATCGGGTGGCCGGCGGAGACTAGATACCTAGGAATTTGTTGAGGAAGATGATCAGTCGAAGAGATGTGAATAGGCGTGTTGAAGACGCTTGGTCACTGTTGCATTGATTGACATTTGACTGTTGCAACGATTGACATCCCGCGGTTGCATGTTTGACACGTGTATGTTCGCTGATTGGTTGACGCTTCATGGGCTGTGCCCTGATTGGTCCTTCTTCATGGGCTTTTCTCTATAAATAGGGCAGTTATTCCGTGATTTTGGCCTCCATTTCATTTTCGAAAATTTTTCTCCAAAATCTTCATCTCTCCAAACTTTCAAGGGTTGTCTTTGTCTTCTTAATCTTCGGAGTATTTGATCCGGCGAGTGTTTTTCTTTAAGGTAAACAAGTAAACTTTTTTATTTTTCTTGCTAGTAATTTGTTGTGAATCATGTCCTCTGATGCCGGGATTGGTACTTCTGCACCGGGGGGTTCCCCGTCGCGTCTTGATGAGGAGGAGGGACTGGAGGCCATCCCGCTAAGGTTTGGGGGCCCTAGGTCTCCTTCTCCCGTAGCTGATCTGCCCCTCCTGGAGGAGTTGGAGGGTGAGGATGATGCTGATGATGATGAGGGGGCTCCCGGTGATGGTGGGAGGATTACTATTCCGGATCGTGGTGAGGGGGCTCCCGTTGATGGTGGGAGGACGACTGTTCCGGATCATGGTGAGGCCTGCACGACTGGCCTCGACCGTGTCTGGACAAATAAATTCGCAAGCAGCTCCGGAGAAACTCTTTTCGGAGATCATTTCTTCCTTGGTGAGGGGTATAAAATTGTTTTCCCTGGGGAGGGTCAGGCGGTCTGCTGTCCTCCCCCGGGTCATATCGGCGTGTACATCCGGCATTTGGAGTACGGGCTCCGGTTTCCTTTGAACGAACACGTCATGGCCATCATCAAAGCTATGAATCTTGCCGTGGCCCAACTGCATCCGTTGGCCATGAGGACGATAATCGGCTTTGTGTGGCTCTGTCTCTTCAAAGGGGAGGTCCCTACGGTCAACTTATTCCGCCGTCTTCATAGTCTTCGGCCGTCATTCGCCCGAAAGGTGGGGTGGTACAGCGTGCAGACGGAGCCAGGATATGTCTCCGTAAACAAGCTTACTTCCTGCAAAGACTGGCAAGAGCGATGGGTGTACGTCCAAGTGCCGGAGGACTACCCGTTGCCTCGGTCTTTTCAGAGCCCCGTTTACTTACGGTGTGAGACCCGGGAAGAGTATGAGAAACACGTCTCCCGGGGTAGCAAGGTTAAGATGGACGCTTCTTTTGTCCCCCTTACTGCGGATGAGAAGCGGGCAATGCAGCTTTTTGATGCTGAGGAGGGATGGCTGCCCCCCGACTCGGTTATTCTTCGGGACGACAGCTGCTATGCGCGTCGGCCTCATACCGGCCCTCAGCCGTGGTGAGTAGGGTCGGTGTGAGGCCCACCTTTCCTTGTTTTGTTCCTGTTTGGAGCTTTCTTACTTCTTTCATGTAACTCTTGTTTGATTCCTTGCAGATCGGTTTGGTCGGGATCTGTCAGAGAAAGACTTGGAGAGGCTGGGGCTTGATAAGGACGGGAAGGTTCTCATCCGTCATCCTACGGCTGGATATACTGATCGCCGACTGTCCCCTAACGAACTCATGGACAAACAGACGAGGGCGTTGGATCAGGAGACGGCTCAAGCACGGGTTCTTGGTGGCGTGCCGAAGAGAACAAGGAAGGCGGCGTCCAAGTCGGCGGCTGTATCAATGGCAACTCCCTCTTCGACCCCAGTGGTCGAAAAGGGTCATGTGGAGGTGATCAACATTACTGAGGGGGAGGTGGCCGTTGCTAAGGTCCCTTCTCCGAAGAAGAGGAAAGACCCACCGTCTGCTTCCACCGTTGCCGTGGAGAAACTTTGTTTCCACCACCCTCCAACTAAGAGGATTCGAACTGTGCGGATTTAACTTTGTGGTTCGGATTTAGCCGGCTCGTTGGACATTCCTGACGACAGGCTTTCTGACGTGTCAATGCATGGTGACATGGATGCTCTGTGTAAATTTCTTGTAGATCCACCGTCGGCAGCTGCCGTTCTCACCGATCGGCAAGTGGGGAAGCAGCCTGAGAAGGCGATGGAGAAGGCGGGTGGCCAGAACGTCGTCGTGGACTCCTCACCCCAGAAGGTTACTCCCACCGAGCTCGTGGCGGAGGGCGAGAAAATATATAAGAGGCTGGGGAGATGGAGTCGTCTAGCCGCCTCCCTCATCCTAGAGCAGGAAAAGGCCACGGCCCAATCTGGGCCGCTGATTGCAAGGCTCAAGCTTGATCTCTCTGCTGCGAGGGGGGAAGCCGGGAAGGCTAAGCTGGATCTTCATGCTGCCGTGAAGCGTGCGGAGGAGGCTGAGAAGCTGCTGAGGGCCGAGAAGGCTAAAGTTGAGGATGCTGATGGCGCCGCGGCCAAGATGATGGAGGAGCGGGATAGGTATAAAGGCGCCTACGACGCTGTGGTTGCCAAGAGGGACGAGTGGGAGGATCGGTTCCAGAAGCAGGCGGAGGAGCTCAGGGACATGCAGGCTATCCTTGCTCAAAAGGAGAAGGATATTGAAATGCTCCAAGATGATCTCCTCCCTAAAATGTGCGTCCAGTTCCGGGACCAGACCGAGGAGGCGGCCAGGGAGGCAATCAGAAAGGCTGTCCCCGACGGCTCCTTCCCATGGGAAAAATTCGACCAGCTCCTGGATGAGATGGCCGATCTTTGCGAGGCGGCGGCGCAATTAAGGCAGGGGGGCGGCGAAGGCGGCTCGAGGCAGTGAGGCCAAGGAGTTGCTTGGAGATGGTCAGCCTTCCTCAAAGCCGGCCATCGAAGATGCTGTTGCTACTGATGGAGGGCAACGACAAGCATAGGGAGACGGGCGGTCGTCACCAGACTCACCCGGCGTCTCGGATAGCTTCAGCTGTTCGGGGGCCAATTATTGAGCCTTCTCTCCCTGCCATCCTTTTGGCGCTTCAAATCCCAAGTCTGTAATCTTTTGCTTTTTTGTTTCTTTGCTTTTTGTAAAGCTTTGGTAGGTAGAGTTTAGGCTACCCTCACGGGGACGGCCGTCGTTTGTACTCTCCTTGCAATCATCTTTAATAAAGTTATCTTGTCGGCCTTTGGCTTGGCCGGGGCTTCGATCACAGTTCCTCTTTTGTCTTTTCGCGTTACTAATTGAGTGCGTTCGTTTTTACACTCGGCATGACCGAGGCAGTTTGAATGCATGTCTTAACTGTGTTCAACGTCTTTAGCGTTCGTAACTGTGTAGGCATATTGACCGCTAGATTGGCGTCTCAATTGCGCTGAGTATACGTTTTTCTTTTAGCGTATCGGCCGTCGTGTTCCCCGTCGCTCTCGGCTTTGACCGAGGTAATCGGGGTTGCGGCTTCGATAGTGGTCGTAACTGTGTAGGCATGTTGACCGCTTAGATTAGCGTCTCAATTGCGCTGAGTATACGTTTCTCTTTTAGCGTATCGGCCGTCGTGTTCCCCGTCGTTCTCGGCTTTGACCGAGGTAATCGGGGTTGCGGCTTCGATAGCGTTAAATAATGTAGGCATATTGACCGCTAGATTGGCGTCTCAATCATGCGGCGAGTATACGTTTCTCTTTTAGCGTATCGGCCGTCGTGTTCTCCGTCGCTCTCGGCTTTGACCGAGGTAATCGGGGTTGCGGCCGATAGTGGTCGTAATCGTGTGTAGGCATATTGACCGCTTAGATTAGCGTCTCAATTCACGCCGAGTATACGTTTCTCTTTTAGCGTATCGGCCGTCGTGTTCCCCGTCGCTCTCGGCTTTGACCGAGGTAATCGGGGTTGCGGCCGATAGTGGTCGAATCGCGTGTAGGCATATTGACCGCTTAGATTAGCGTCTCAATTGCGCTGAGTATACGTTTCTCTTTTAGCGTATCGGCCGTCGTGTTCCCCGTCGCTCTCGGTTTTGACCGAGGTAATCGGGGTTGCGGCTTCGATAGTGGTCGTAACTGTGTAGGCATGTTGACCGCTTAGATTAGCGTCTCAATTGCGCTGAGTATACGTTTCTCTTTTAGCGTATCGGCCGTCGTGTTCCCCGTCGCTCTCGGCTTTGACCGAGGTAATCGGGGTTGCGGCTTCGATAGTGGTCGTAACTGTGTAGGCATATTGACCGCTTAGATTAGCGTCTCAATTGCGCTGAGTATACGTTTCTCTTTTAGCGTATCGTATCGTGTTCCCCCGTCGCTCTCGGTTTTGACCGAGGTAATCGGGGTTGCGGCTTCGATAGCGGTCGTAACTGTGTAGGCATATTGACCGCTTAGATTAGCGTCTCAATTGCGCTGAGTATACGTTTCTCTTTTAGCGTATCGGCCGTCGTGTTCCCCGTCGCTCTCGGTTTTGACCGAGGTAATCGGGGTTGCGGCTTCGATAGCGGTTCTTCCCTTCGAGTTTCCGTCTGGTGGCAAATTGTGGAGGGGACAGACACTTTGATGGAGAACTTGGGCTATTCATTTGTTTGTTATGATCGTGCGTTGGGGTGTTCACAATGGGTTTGGACACCTCCGCCGCTATACAAAGTATTTTCTCAGGTTATCGGTGTTCCAATGGCTCATCAAAGGCACACCGCCCATGTCTGTCAGCCGGTATGTGCCCGGCCTCATCTCTTCGACCACTTTGTAGGGACCCTCCCAGTTGGCTGTCAGTTTGCCATGAATATTTCCTTTGTTGGTGGCAGCCGACTTCCTTAGGACTAGGTCCCCTATTTTTAAGTCCCTTTTGTGGACTCTTCGGTTGTAGGCTCTCTTCATCCGGTTTTGATATACGGCCAAGTTGAGGCGTGCCGTGTCTCGGCTTTCTTCGACCAGGTCTAGGGAAGCTCTTAGGCCCTCCTCGTTTTCAACTGGGTCGAAAGTGGCCGTTCTGAATGTTGGTACCGTGGCTTCGATCGGCAGGACCGCTTCGGAGCCGTAGACTAGATGGAAGGGGGTGTATCCTGTTGCTTCTTTCTCCGTGGTTCGAAGGGACCACAGGACGCCGGGTAGTTCATCGGCCCATCTTCCCTTAAGGTCTTCAACTGTCTTCTTCAAGCCGTTGAGGATGGTTTTGTTGGTCGCCTCCGCTTTGCCGTTACTGCGGGTGGCGGATCGAGGAATACGCAAATTTGATGCCAAGCTCCTCTAACCATTCATTATCGTCGCTCCAAAATTCTCGGCCGTGGTCAAATACCATAACTTGGGGTAATCCGGCGGGTTATAACGTTTTCCCAGTTACCTTTCGGCCAATTTCTTTGTGGTCTTCGCTGGTACTGCCACGGCCTCAACCCATTTGGTGAAGTAGTCAACGACGACGATTAAGAACTTCCTTCCCCCGGAGGCCGTTGGAAATGGCCCTAGCATGTCCATCCCCCATTGCGCGAAGGGAAGGGGACTAAGCACCGGCTGTAGGTCTCTGGAGGGAGCGTGTATTACCGGGGCATGCATCTGACAGTTCGTACACTTCTTGGTCTTCGGTCTGGAATCTTGAAGCATGGTGGGCCAGAAGTAGCCAGCTCGGAGAGCTTTGTGGGCTAGTGTTCTTGCCCCATGTGGTGTCCACGATGCCCTCGTGAATTTACTCACGATGCTCGATTCTGCGTCGGCCGGACCGACACACTTCAAGAGTGGTCTTATTACGGATCTTCCGTACGTTCCCCTTCGAACACCGGTACACTGGCGGCGATCCTTTTTATTTTGGCCGAGGGATTGCGGCCCTCCGGCAATTCACCTGTAAGCTTGTATCTCACTATCGGAGTCATCCACGTTGTCTCGGTTTCTATGTTACCCACCATGTCGACGGTCTCAGTGATGCTTTTCGCATTCACGATATCCACCAAGCACGGCTCGGTGACATTCTTGATGGTTGAGCTGGCCGGTTTGGAGAGAGCGTCGGCCGGTTGTTCTCGGATCGGGAACGCACCGGATTTGGAAGGATTTCAATTTGGCTACGTCGGCTTTTACCCTCTCGAGGTATCTTACCATTCCGTCGTCCCGAGCCTCGTACTCCCCTCGATTTGGTTGGTAACCAATAGCGAGTCGATTTTCAACACAATGTGTTCTGCTCCGTGACCCTAGCTAGCTCGACTCCGGTTATCACCGCCTCGTATTCGGACTCATTGTTCGAGGCCGAGAAGGTGAACTTTAAGGCGTACTCAAACTCGTCCCCGTTTGGGCGATGATGAGGATGCGGCTCTGAGCTATTCGTCGTGGAGGAGCCGTCGGTGTAGACCTCCCATATGCCTGGGTTTGGCTCTTCCCGATACGTGCATTCGGCCAGGAAATCTGCAAGCGCTTGCCCCTTTATCGAAGGCCTTGGTTTGTACTGAATGCCGAAACCAGAGAGTTCCACTGCCCATTTGATGAGCCTGCCGGATTGCTCGAATTTTTCCAAAGCTTTTTCCAACGGCTGGTCGGTTAGGACCGTCACGGGGTGTGCATCGAAATAGGGTTTTAACTTCCTCGTGGCAACGACAACGGCGAAGGCTGCTTTCTCAATTAGCGGGTAATTTCTCTCGGCGGGCAACAGTGTATGGCTGACGAAGTAGATTGGGTGTTGCTGTTTGTCTTCTTCCCTGACGATAACGGCGCTGACCGTGGCCGAGGTAACTGCTATGTATAGGTATAGCGTCTCCCCCAGTATCGGCCTGGACAGAGTTGGGAGAGTCTGAAGGTGAGCTTTTAGTTGTTTGAAAGCCGTGCTCTGCTCCTCCCCCCAGCTGAAGTCTTTATTTCCTTTCAACACCTTGAAGAATGGGGTGCTTTTGTCGGCTGACCGGGAGATGAAACGAGCGAGAGCCGCCATTCTCCCGGTCAGCACCATAACCTCTTTTCGATTCCTCGGTTCCGGCAGGTCTAGGATTGCTCGGACTTTGTCTGGATTGGCATCTATGCCCCTGGCGCTGACAAGTACACCTAGAAATTTACCTGCCCGGACACCGAAGTTGCATTTCATTGGGTTGAGCTTCATCTTGTATTTCCTTAGTGAACAAAACGTTTCGTGTAAATCGGCCAGATGCTCGTAATTTCGGCGCCAATTGTTCCGGGTGTAATTTCGGAGCAAGTATCGTTACCACCCGTGGCTTGTAGAATAATGTCTTGAGTTGAACCCTTCTTGCTTCTATCGTCCCTCTCGGCCTCTCCTGCAACAATGAACGAACTGAGGGCTTGGCTTTGTGCCAAGCGTACTCACTCCGACGCTCAAGTCAGTAAACTCAAAGGATTAAGCTGTGTTACTTGGCTAGATATGTTGTAGAGAGATAAGGGAGATATTACCAGATGAATAGTGTATTTTTGGTTTAATTGTTCGATCCTCTCCTCAAAGAAGGTTGAGGAGTATTTATAGGCTTTCACCTTTTGTCACGTAGTGGCCAAGTGGCCAAGTGGCTATCAGGTGGAAAGACTGTTCTACCCTCGGCCGATGGACCTATGGCAGGCCGGCCGAGGGTCTTGGATGTGAGTACGCGGATATGTGTCCCGGCTGGCAGGTTGTCAGGCCGAGACCAGGGTGACAGGCCGACGGGATGCATCGGCTAGGCTGTCTAAGTTGTTGACTTGCTGTGGATATCTTTGACCTTGCTCAGTGTGTTGACTTGGTCAGCGGTGCAGAATATGCCCCATCAGGACATAATAGAATTAATCAATCTTGTGACCTTAGATAGTTTGATTGACCTAATAGTTGATTAAGATACACCCCCGTATAATTGACCTAGTGAACCTATTCCTTAGATTTCTTAATATTATTGTTTACAATCTTCTTTATTTCACTTGCAATTAGTTGTTAGCAAACAAACCAAACAAACACCAAGAAAATCGGTTACTTTAAGACGATCTAAATATTCGCAAACTGAATACTACTGCCTCCCTGTGGATTCGATACTTGTCTTACCACTAGCTATTTTGTCAGTACTGAGATCATATTTCTTTGATTAAGGTGATACGATTATTGCCTTATCAATAACTTAACCCATTTCATCAAACTATTTTATTGTGAAAAGGACATAAAAAATCGCAATTGCCCAAAGCGCAATTCAGTAAGCAATTTAAGCAAAAAAGAAAAAATGAGTTTAGTGTGGTGGTTGATATCCTGATCTCTTAATCATGAGGCCAAGGTTTGATCCTTGTACATGAAAATGGAACAGACTCTTTGCCCAGCCGCTTACCTCTTTCGTGAGAGCACCTGTAACGAGGGAATTATAGTATTATAATACACTGTTGTCGATTATTTTATTTTATTTTTGGTGCGAAAGAGGGGCGAAGCCCCGATACAACATAAATTAAATAGAAACTAAGCGGGGAATATACACCCCGAGTAAATCTTCCCGAACAAATGTACGAATGCCGTTTGGAGGAACATCAAAGAAAGTAATGATAGACTCGGAATTTACCTCTTCATTAGCTAGCCATCTGCCACGCGGTTAGCTTCTTGAAAGACATGTTCCACTTTAGCCACCGTCCAATGCTCTAGATTGATGAGATCAATACACCGTTGTACCAAATGTCGTATGTTGGAAATATAGTATCACTATAGGGGCGAAGATATAATTAGAGAATATTTGTTGTTGTGTCGTGGTATGGAGGCCACTGAATGAGAAACAAAATCGCCCCGACTACGATACAAATCGATATAGGCGTCGTCCCCCAAGGTCACACAACACTCCTAAAAGTTGTGTACTCAACCATTAGGAGTTGGAACTCATATGGTATGCTCAAAATTATCCTAGAGAAGTAGTAGAGATATATGGAAGATGTGTTTTTCAAATGACTACATACTTCTCATATTTATAGTGATTAATTAGCACTATAAAGAGGCATAACTACTACCATAAACATGGAGTTAATGAGGTTATAAACATGCATTTAGTGGAGAGAGGGGAGAGATTCTCTTACGAGGTAATAGAAGATTTGACAATTTTAGGACTTCTTTCTTTCTTAGTCCATTAGCTTAAATATGCTCCACTCAAATTTCACAAAGATAATAATTTGTGAGCATATTATTGTCAATTAACTTTCTCAAATCTCAAACCTGCATAGAATGTGTAAATCTGCAAGTCATTATACACATTATTTTAGCATTATTAAGTTGATATTAGCATTATGTTAAAGATAAATATTAGGCAAAACTCCATGCCCCCACAATTAAGTAGTAGCTAATAATAGCTTCACAATCACCATGCATTACCTTGTCGATTGTCATTACCTTTTGGTCGGTCCGATATCTTTCTAGATATCCAACATAGTGCAATTCTTTGCACCTTAGGCACTTCACCAAATGTGAATGATAAATTTGGAAATGAATACACAAACAAAATGTACTTAGCTGCATAAGTTACATTGAAGCAACTATAATTATACATATTAGACTTCTCACAATTGTCAAAACATGTTCTCTTATAACACATTAACATCATTGTTCTAATTAAATATAGAGCTCCACTCTCATGTCGTTTAAAAGAACAAATAATCTTCTTTATTATTTTCGCTTTCTAATAAATTGACATAGAATAAAGCTTATACATAGTGTTTGTGATTTTGCACCCATAATCATATTATTTACTAAAAGCTCTATATACATCATCATTCTTATATTAGAAAACAACGAATCTCGATGATTGTTTCATTTATATTTACTCTTTGCAAATCCACAATATTTTATAAAAATAATTTTACTCCTTACTCATATAATAACAATCATCATAATCTCATATAGTGTGGTATAAGTTAAGTGACGTAACCAACAAAATACACTACAACATTTTGGTCAGTTAATCATGTATAAAACATACACTCGTTATTTTCTATGTATCCCCACAATCAAAATATTTCTTATATACATACTCCATATAACTGAAATATCAAATCTAAACATGATGAATAATTTTATCAAATAATAAATTGAACGTTGTTAAGATAAGTTATGGAAATTCCGATTTGGAAAGTATTTCCTATTTCCGTTTTATATTAGTTTTTATATCTTTCCTTGGGCAATAAGTTCCTTTCGATTGTACTATAAATACCGGCCTTGTGTGCCATGAATAATATAAGTTTGATTTTACCTAAATACGTATATTTTAGCATGGTATCAGGAAACCTAAAAATACAAAAATAAAAAAAAAATCATCAAAACCTACCCCTCCTCTGCCGCCATGGCAATTGACGACCCACCACCGCCGCCGCCTAAAATCGAACCTACCTCTCCTTACTATATCGGTTATCATGACCGGCCTGGCGATCATATCACGGGTACACGCCTCAATCTCCACAATTTCACGGAATGGAAGAACGATGTCAGGAATGCCCTCAAAGCTCGTCGCAAATTTGCCTTCCTCGACGGTACTATCACGACCCCTGCACCTCCGTGCACAAAGGATGATTGGGAAACTCTTCACGCTATGTTGATTGCTTGGCTCATGAATCTCATTGAGCCCGAGGTAAAACGCCTCCTTTCTACGTATACTAATGCCAAACGATTGTGGGACGATCTTCATGATCGGCTTGATATGGTTGACGGTTCCAAAATTCAACAAATTAAAAGTGATCTTCGTGATTGTAAACAAACCGAGAATATGTCCGTCGCAGTCTATTATGGTACGCTAAATCAATTATGGGACGAACTCGATATTTATGAACCCATTATTACTTGTACATGTTCCACTGCAGTTGGACAAAAACACATTGATCGGCGTGAAAGTGATCGTCTTCATCAATTCTTGCTTGGTTTACTTAAATCATATGAAACTTTACGGTCGGTCATCTTAGCACAGTCTCCCTTACCCTCGGTGAGTCGTGCTTTTCAAATGGTGAGTCAGGAGGAAAGAGTGAAAGGCCTTCATAAACCCGCTGATTCCGCTCCTCTGCCCGAACTTTCTACTTTCTCTGTTCGACCTCCTGCTCCTCGCCCCTCCGCTCAACTTTCTCGTTCCGAACGACGAAAGTTGGTCTGCACCAAATGTAATAAATCCGGGCATGATCGTAGTATGTGCTTTGAATTGATGGATGAAATTCCTGATTGGTGGTACGAATACCGTGGCATTAAAAATCCTAAACGGAGTGGCTCTACTAATCAGGGGAGTGGAGGTGCTCGGTCCAGCTCTCAGAACCGCACCCCTGACGCTTCGCCCAAACCTGCCAGCAGCAATGCGGTTCACACAGCGACTGCCCCACCGCAACCCTCGGATCAGCCCTCTGTTTCGGTTTATGGCACTCCTTCTCATAATTTTTGTGGTAAGTGGCTAATAGATACAGGGTGTTCTCACCACGTAACTGGCGATTTGGCTGCTTTACATAATATTCGCACTATCCCAAATCGCGTGGTAGGACTTCCCGATGGCTCTCAGGTTCATGCTTCTCGTATTGGGAGCGTAAAATTATCTTCGTCCATTTTTCTTGATCCCGTCCTTTATGTTCCTCAATTACGATGTAACTTAATTTCCGCATCTCAATTAAGTGATGCCTTAGGATGTGAATTTGTCACTAATTCTACTACTTGTATCATTCAGGACCGTACGAGGATGGTGATTGGCACGGGTGATCGCTTGGATGGACTATACTACCTTCGTGTGGAACCTCATGTCGTCACGAGTGCAGTAGGATTAGATGCCGAGGTTAATTTGTGGCACAGACGGCTAGGCCATCCGTCTGAAAAAGTAGTTAAATTGCTTCCTTTTGTTAGTAATAAAAGTACCTTGATAAGCCCTTGTGAAATTTGTCATCGTGCTAAACAAATACGTAATTCTTTCCCTTTAAGTGATAATAAAAGTTCTGGCATTTTTCAACTTATTCATTGCGACTTATGGGGACATACGAATCCCCGTCTACTAATGGTTCTCGATATTTCTTAACAATCGTTGACGATTATTCACGCGGAGTGTGGATTTATTTAATGCAATCCAAAACAGAAGTACAAGATAAGTTTCTGCTATTTATTGCGATGATTGCTCGACAATTTTCATCTACCATTAAAATTGTACGGAGTGACAATGGCACTGAGCTACACCCACTCCAACCGTATTTCGCTTCCCAAGGGATCCTCTTTCAGAGTTCGTGTGTGGGGACCCCGCAACAAAATGGGCGGGTTGAACGTAAACATCAACACCTCCTTAACGTTGCTCGTGCTCTCCGGTTTCAGGTCGGATTACCTATTAAATTCTGGGGCGAATGTGCTCTCGGTGCGGCGTATCTTATTAACCGGACACCTTCGGTCTTACTCGGGGGAGTAACACCCTATGAGATTCTCTTTGGTCATCCTCCGTCCTTTGCTCACCTCCGTGTGTTTGGTTCCCTGTGTTATGCTCATAATCAACGAGTGATGCGATTAAAGTCGAAGGCTCGTTTCGTTTGCTTATTGTCATGCATTGGATCCGTCTAAAGGAGTAGTTACTCCAAGGCCTTCAAGATACAAATTTCTTTTGAGTCAATAAAAGGGTATTAATGCCTCATTTAGTTGGGTGTTTATTACCATTCATTTGTAGTTTTAATTCTGCATTTAGAGGGCCTTAATTTGTCCAAAGATTAATGGTCTTAATTAGCTATTAAGTCTAGTTTTAAATGCTAAATTGGCATCCTATGTAAGCTAGTATTAGCATCCTAAATGGCTATATAAGCCATGTATTGTTGAAGGATTTAATCATCAATCAAGTTAAGAATTTCAAACAAAACCATTGTTTTTTATTTGAGTATTTTCAAGTAAGACATAGAAGTTGTGTCTACAATTTCGAAAGGTTGATCTCAAGCGTCGTCTTGTGAAAAACCCGATTAACTCTATCGGTGTAGAGCGTTAATCTCTTTGTTAGACTATCGGTGTAGTTTAACATTGCCTATCCCCATTGTTATTGTCATAGGTCTAACAATAGCAAATATCCCATTGGTTCGATTTATTTACATAAATCGAAACAAATATCCTTACAAATCAGATTGGGTCGTACCTAGTACGTTCGGATCTTGTTTGTTCTTTCTTTGTTTCCGCTGCACTCATACGAGTTTTATTCTCCCGAGTAAAAATTCGTATCATAAGTGGTATCAGAGCTTCGGCTCTTGATCACCCCAAAAAATTCAAGACGGTCCTGAGGAGGTCCCAATCAATTAGTAGTTGAATATCCAACGCGATTGGTATTCAAAGGTTAAACTCAGCGAGGTAGTTGAGGTTTAATCGATTGGATCTTGAAGGTACGAATTGAACCAAAAAAAAAAAAAAACACAAAAATTACTGTTCACGGGGTAATATTCATCCGAAAAAAAAAAAAAAAAAAAAAAAAAAAATGTTAGGTGTATTCTCGTTTGAAGGCATCTATGAACAAAATGTTAAGTTTGATCCAAGATTACCTCCTATCTTTGACGAGTATGGTGATGGGGAAGGAGTGATTTCTGGTTTCAAAGCACCGTGTGATTCGTTTAGTTGTAGGTATGAGTTCGATCTAAATCCCAAGGTCTACAAGAGCAAAATTGGGTCTATTAAATTTCAAGATCAATCCGATTCTTATTTGGTTGATTTTGAAATAGAAAAGGATGCTGCAACTATGAAGGATTCCTCTTGTTTGCATTATTTGTTCAAGGATGAGATTTATAGTAAGCTATCAAGACTTGTGCATGGAGGGAGGAGGAGTGGAAGGCACAAAATGGTGTTTGGTATTCTTTTTGTTTGTGTGCATGAAGTGTTCATATTTGATCCCGGAGGAGTTCGATTACATGAATTGAGGACAATTCCTTTCCAAGGGGGAGGGGATGATGCGATTAAAGTCGAAGGCTCGTTTCGTTTGCTTATTGTCATGCATTGGATCCGTCTAAAGGAGTAGTTATTCCAAGGCCTTCAAGATACAAATTTCTTCGGGTATTAATGCCTCATTTAGTTGGGTGTTTATTACCATTCATTTGTAGTTTTAATTCTGCATTTAGAGGGCCTTAATTTGTCCAAAGATTAATGGTCTTAATTAGCTATTAAGTCTAGTTTTAAATGCTAAATTGGCATCCTATGTAAGCTAGTATTAGCATCCTAAATGGCTATATAAGCCATGTATTGTTGAAGGATTTAATCATCAATCAAGTTAAGAATTTCAAACAAAACCATTGTTGTTATTTGAGTATTTTCAAGTAAAACATAGAAGTTGTGTCTACAATTTCGAAAGGTTGATCTCAAGCGTCGTCTTGTGAAAAACCCGATTAACTCTATCGGTGTAGAGCGTTAATCTCTTTGTTAGACTATCGGTGTAGTTTAACATTGTCTATCCCATTGTTATTGTTATAGGTCTAACAATAGCAAATATCCCATTGGTTCGATTTATTCACATAATTCGAAACAAATATCCTTACAAATCAGATCGGGTCGTACCTAGTACGTTCGGATCTTGTTTGTTCTTTCTTTGTTTCCGCTGCACTCATACGAGTTTTATCCTCTCGAGTAAAATTCGTATCAACGAGCCAAAGGAAATAAATTCGCTAGCAAAAGTCGGAAATGTATCTTCTTAGGCTATCCGTCTGGACAAAAGGGCTGGTATCTTTATGACATGGACCGCGGTGATTACTTTGTGTCTCGCGATGTCGTCTTCTATGAAACTCACTTTCCGTATTTGGACCCCTCGGGTGCCCCTCCTCCTTCTTTGGACGACGAGTTTCACAATACAAGTCCTACAGACTCACAACCTGTCATATCTCCTGCCTCGTCTGAACAAGGACCTGAACCAGGCCCTGAACCGGGCCCCTCCACTCCCGCCACTGATTCGGCAACATCCCCTACTCCGGTACCTCCTCAGATGGGGCGCGGGCATCGTACCAAAATTCCCAATTCCAATCTTCGTGATTTTGTCCTTGAGAAAACTTTACACGGTAATAGTCCATCCACTGCTTCCCATATCGCCGTGCCATCACCCTCCTCAGGTAACCCTTACCCTCTTGTTAATTATGTTAATAGCAATAAATTTACTAAGGAATATCGTCACTTCTTGGCTGCTATTATGGCTCATAAAGAGCCACGCTCTTTCAAAGAAGCTGTTCAGGATGAAGGTTGGCGTCAAGCCATGGATGCCGAAATGAAAGCCCTTCATGATAATGGGACATGGACATTAGTTCCGCTTCCGGATGGTAAACATGCTCTGGGTAGTAAATGGTTATATAAAATAAAATACAAGTCTGATGGTTCCATAGAACGCTTGAAAGCACGATTAGTTATATTCGGAAACCATCAAACTCACGGTATTGACTACGAAGAAACATTTGCCCCCGTAGCAAAAATGACAACTGTTCGGACTTTTCTTGCCGTTGCTGCTGCCAAGAAATGGATTCTACATCAAATGGATGTACACAATGCGTTTTTACACGGTGACTTGCATGAAGAAGTTTACATGAAATTGCCGCCTGGCTTTCACTCTGATAAACCAGGTATGGTGTGCCGATTAAAGAAATCATTATATGGTCTCAAACAAGCGCCGCGTTGTTGGTTTGCGAAATTCGGTTCTGCTCTCAAAGATTATGGCTTTCTTCAAAGTAATGCCGACTATTCTCTCTTTACTTATTCTAAAGGCACGGTCCAGGTTAATGTGCTCTTGTACGTTGATGATTTGCTCATCTCCTCTAACGATTCCGCTGCCATTACTATTTTCAAAGACTATCTCCATTCCCGCTTTCACATGAAGGACCTGGGAACTTTGAAATACTTCTTGGGGCTCGAGATTGCACGCAATTCGGATGGTATATTTGTGTGTCAAAGGAAATATACGCTTGATATTGTTACGGAATGCGGTCTTTTGGGTTGTAAACCTGCCCTTACTCCGCTGGAACAAAATCATGCTCTTGGTCGCTCTACACGTCCGCTGCTTGCTGACCCCGAACAATATCGCCGTCTTGTCGGCCGATTGGTTTATCTTGCTGTGACTCTGCCTGATTTGGCTTATACCGTTCACATTTTATCTCAATTTATGCATTCACCACGGGAAGATCAGTGGGAGGCTGCTCTTCGTACAGTCCGTTATTTGAAGGGTACACCGGGTCAAGGAATTCTTTTACGATCTGATGCCTCCTTATCTCTCACTGGTTGGTGTGATTCTGATTACGCGGCCTGCCCTCTCACTCGCCGTTCTCTTACTGGATGGATTGTTTTCCTTGGCATGTCCCCTATTTCCTGGAAGACTAAGAAACAAGTCACCGTGTCTCTTTCTTCCTCCGAGGCTGAATATCGTTCTCTTACGGCTGTTACATGTGAGTTGAAATGGCTCAAAAGCCTCCTATCGTGTTTGGGTGTGACTTCTCCCACGGCTATCCCTCTTTACTGTGATAATCAGTCTGCTCTGCATATTGCTAACAATCCCGTCTTCCATGAACGCACTAAACACATTGAAGTGGATTTACATTTTATTCGTGATGCTATACATGATGGCCTGATTGCTCCATCGCATGTTTCCACTACGGTTCAGCTCGCTGATGTGTTTACTAAAGCTCTTGGCTATCCTCGTTTTTCGTCTCTAGTTGGCAAGCTGGGCATTCTGAATCCGTATGCTCCATCTTGAGGGGGGGTGTTAAGATAAGTTATGGAAATTCCTATGGAAATTCCGATTTGGAAAGTATTTCCTATTTCCGTTTTATATTAGTTTTTATATCTTTCCTTGGGCAATAAGTTCCTTTCGATTGTACTATAAATACCGGCCTTGTGTGCCATGAATAATATAAGTTTGATTTTACCTAAATACGTATATTTTAGCAAACGTCTTCCCCCACATGTTGTCACGCCACAAATTAGTGACAAACATACTCGTTCATACAAAATATACACATTATTCATTCATTAACCATCTCAACTTTTAGACACCATATAATTGTACACGACAATTTATACTTTCCATAATCTACTTTTATGAAGCTTTGACAAATATTCATTTTCAATATTTGTCGCACACACAAACATTTCCAAGATAGTATGTATATTAATTGAAAAACAAAAAACTAACCCCCACATTTGATTCATAAGCCAAATATCAATTTTAGTTTGTCTCATAATCAAAACTAAATAACCAATCCAAATGTGTGAAATATTTTGCTTGATAAACATATTATACACATAACAATATCTTGGACACTCAATCATTCTAGCTACTTGTCAATCAAAATCTTGGAACAATTTTCTTCACATATTCTTGAAATCAATTATCAAGACTAATATTACCAAGATTATAGACACCCGTACCAAATAAAGCAGTAGCTGAGAAACATACAAACGATTAAGGCATATATAATTGACCAAACCTTTATATTTATCATCATAAACATCTATAAAGGAAATTCACGGGAACATACCTTAATCACAAGAATTAATTGAGCAATAAAATTATAGATAATACCATTCTTCTATGAATTTTCATAAACTTTCCAGAACACTACCAAGACATTGCTGCCCATTTTAAGGATAGACGATGGCCGAATCTGCTCAAGGCGTCAGCTACAAAGTTGTAGCCCTTCTTCTTAGCTTTCCAACGCCATCTTACACGCCTCAAACAAAGCTCTAGAGACCGAGTTATGGCCAAAATACCAAACTGTTGTCTAACCTTCCGCGGCCTGATTCTTATACACGAAGAACAATATTTTTGGCCAATAGAAATAATTCCAATCACAAAAATAATGAACACAACAACAATAATAGCGATAAAATTTTGTTTCTCAATTGTTGGAAATATAGTATCACTATAGGGGCGAAGATATAATTAGAGAATATTTGTTGTTGTGTCGTGGTATGGAGGCCACTGAATGAGAAACGAAATCGCCTCGACTACGGTACAAATCGATATAGACGTCGTGTCACACAACACTCCTAAAAGTTGTGTACTCAACCATTAGGAGTTGGAATTCATATGGTATGCTCAAAATTATCATAGAGAAATAATAGAGATATATGGAAGATTGTTTTTCAAATGACTACATACTTCTCATATTTATAGTGATTAATTAGCACTATAAAGAGGCATAACCACTACCATAAACATGGAGTTAATGGGGTTATAAACATGCATTTAGTGGAGAGAGTGGAGAGATTCTCTTACGAGGTAATAGAAGGCTTCTCTACAATCTTATCTATATTAATACAAAAAACAATACTCAATCCTCAGCGCGCCACGTCACTAATGCTTTTTTTTTTTTTTGGAAATTCATGTTATGGTGGGACCCTACACTGTGCAATGTATTTATTTTTTCAGATTTCCGTCTTTTCAAACATGCGATAAATTCCGTCTTGCAACAAATTCTATGAAAAAATTTTATGAATTAATATTATGAAATAATTTTATACATTCCGTGTAAATAAAATTAATAACATATACGCAGAATGAATTACAAATGGGAGTAAATAAAATTGAATTACATAATTTTTAAAATAAAATTAAATAATAATAAAATTACATAATTACGAGAAGGAATTACATTTATATACATGATAGAACATAAAACGCAAATGAATTACATACATAATTTTTTAAAACTACATGCTACAATAATTTTTGTTTAAAAAATAAATCTTGACGGAGTATTTACTTGGAGTATAAAATATTCATGTATTTTGGTTGATATTATTGTACCATGCAGCAGCAACATCACAACATAATTTTTTAAAATTACATGGTACAAAAATGTTTGTTTAAAAAATCAATCATGACGGAGTATTTACTTGGAATATAAAACTCGCCAACTTAACTATCACCACACAGACACCGAAAAAATGGTAGGCGACAATGATAGGCAACCGAGTTAATTTAGTCTTCAACTAGCATTTAAAGCAAATTTTAATTTTTTTTTACTCTAAAAAAACAAATAAATTTTAATTTAATTTACAAGTCATTATGCACTACTAATGTAGTGTATCATGAAATTTTTCAATTTTTAGAATAACTTGCATATGTTAAACTTGATTATTATATTATATTTCTTTTATCTGGATGTAAAATTTTTTATGTATGTAATTTTTATTTATAAGAGTAGATTACGTTATTTCCTCATAAACCAGTGCATGTCAATACGTGTTTGTAACAAATTTAAACATTAATTATGTAGATCGTTGATTTAGACCAACTAAATAAGTACAATAGAAATGCAAAAACAAATATACATCCAAAAACATTAATATCGGCCCAAATACATACCCGTGCAATTTTGCACGGGTTTAAAACTAATGTAATGTATTTAGACAACATTACTAGCCTTTTGCATTACTTTCAACTAAGCGGTTACTAAGCAATTGTTGTTGTTGAATGAAACTCACACTATTGTCGATTATGAACGCTTGTTTTACACTCCAAAAAAAGTAAGCAATTTAAGCAACGTTTGACAATGTTTTGACCTGAGACGTTACAGACTTACAGCAGAAGACGTAACGTAAGTCACACGAACACAAGTCAAGTAGACAATATATAGAGTACACTACCTTTTTTTTTTTTTTTTTTTTTTTTTTTTTTTTTTTTTTTTTTTTAAGAAGGAATATAGAGTACACTACTTAAATAGCAATGTCTCTCAAACTTTCCGCCATTTTTGCAACACCTTCACCTCACCAAAACCCCAACTACAAAACTCCGCAAAATCTCGCAAACTTTCCCTCTCCTACTCTTCGCCGCGGCAACGGCGACGGCGATGTCCTCGCAAAGTTCTCCAACTGTTCGTCCCGTTACGATTCCATTTTCTGATATTCGAGTAATTCATCAATTTCTTTGATTATTTTTTATGTTTTTGTTGTTTATTTATGATGAAATTTAATCGTGTTTATTGTGATGATGAATTGAAGGATAAAAGTGCGGATTTATCAGCGTTGATTGAAGAAGGCTTCGGACCTAACGGTTTGGGAATTATCTCGATTTCTGGCGTAATTTTTCGCATTATTACCTTGTTCTTATGATCATGTTCTTTTTGAGTTTATTTTCTTTGTTTGTATACTGATTACTTTAATTTCTGCTGGAATTGAGTTAGTATATGTTGTGAAATTAGATTTTCGATTCGACTGAACTAATTTGATTGGTTACGATTTGGTAATTAGATTAATAGACTACACAGTCGGAGTTAGGATTCAATGTTTGACGGAGCACATATGTTAAAGTTTCAAATATATTCCCTATGTCCACCCATAGTCTGTATATGAAGTGATAATTTTGAGTTATAGTTTTGACGGAGCACATATGTTAAAGTTTCCATCATAAAATCGAGGATATAGGGTAGAATTGAAAAAAACATAGGTGTATGACTGTATGGTGTAACCCCTAGAAAATCAAAAAAAAGAAGAAGAAAAAAAAAAAAAAAAAAAAGGGTCGATCAACTTTGATTTTACGTGAGCCATTGTTGGTTTGTGAGGAAGCCATTGGACCAAGATTCGGCAACACTCGTTCACTAGTCTCCAACCCAAAATAACAACCACACTCAATTCCTCAAATCAACCCTAATTCTCAACAGCTAGGCTTGCTATAAACGGATATATCCGTTTAGCTAAAAACCCGTAGAAAGTGGTAATATTTTTGGCCCCAACCATTTCACCTGTTACTTGTTCTATTAGGAATGTGGTATTGTATTTGACCCGTTTTTAGTTATAGACGGATATGTGCCGTTTATAATAAGATTTTGTGAATTCCCAAACAACCCAACACATCTCCTTCTCCTCGATCAAGCCTAGTTTCTCAGTTTCGTATTTCTTCTATCAAGGTAATATCATCTCTTTCATTCTTATTGTTTGTTTTCCCTTTTATTTTGGTTATACTTCCTTCTGCACTTGTTTAATTTTCAATTAAATTTTTTAATTTAGGATATTGTAAAGCTTGTCAAACTTGTTTAATAATTTAGGATATTGTAAAGCTTGTCAAACTTGTTTAATAATTTGGTTTTGTAATATTGTAAAGCTTGTCAAACTTGTTTAATAATTAGATCATAATTAAAATTATTCAAACTGACGAATCATTTTTTAATTTAGGATATTATCAGTAGGTAGATTATGATATACAGATTTTGAGCTCAAGTGTGAAGGTTACGAGTTTATTGTAAAGTTTCTGAACTCGTTTGCATATTTATTGACCTTAACATAATGTGCTCAATTGAATTTAGATAATTTGTAATGATAGCGATAATGTTAACCAATGAAGTATTAATTCATGCGGCTGGACACCTCAAGCATCTTAGTTGTTGTTCCTTTTATATATAATAAGGAAGGATTGAAGGATTGATACTGAGTAAAAAAAATGTGACAGGTTATCTATGCCTAGGACCGCAAAGTCAATAGAGACGACGATGCCTAGAAAAGAGCAAAGTGCTTTGATGCCTAGAAAGGGGCCAGGGGAGACGATGCTCCTAAAGCCATGTGACACGATTCTTAAAAATTCATCGAGGAAGAGGCGTGTAAAATCAAGGGAGGTGAAGGAGGAGGTTGATAAGGCGGAAAGAATGCTCTTAAAGCCATGTGACACGATTCCTAAAAAGTCTTCGAAGAAGAGCCGTGTAAAATCAAGGGAGGTGAATAAGTTGGAAAGAATGCTCCTAAAGCCATGTGACACGATTCCTAAAAATTCATCGAAGAAGAGGCGTGTAAAATCAAGGGAAGCGGAGGAGGGGGTGGATAAGGTGGAAAGAATGCTCCTAAAGTCATGTGACATGACTCCTAAAAATTCATCGAAGAAGAGGCGTGTAAAATCAAGGGAGGTGGAGGTGGAGGAGGACATGGATAAGGTGGAAAGAATGCTCCTAAAGTCATGTGACATGACTCCTAAAAATTCATCGAAGAAGAGGCGTGTAAAATCAAGGGAGGTGGAGGAGGAGTTGGAGGTGGAGGAGGACATGGATAAGGTGGAAAAAATGCTCCTAAAGCTATGTGATCCGATTCCTGAAAATTCATCGAAAAAGACGCTTGTAAAATCAAAGGAGGTGGAGGAGGACTTGGATAAGGTCGAAAGAGAGGAGGTTTCTCCAATTAAAATTGAGGTAGGGGAGCATGTTGATTTGAAGGCCTTGCTATCCAGCAAAATTCGTAGCTTTCTAGTGTCCCCCAAAGATGATGAGAAAGTTCCTGTTTCTAGTCTTGACGGCAAATACGTTCTTGTCTGCTGTTTCTTCGTGCCTCATGATAAAGACGAACCTACACACCCTGTTTGCCGATCCATTGAAGCGTTATACTCTGAACTATCTCTTCAAGGGATAGCTGACAATGTTAAGTTGGTCGTGGTTGTCAAGATGGCCCCTGATTCTGGTATTTCTGATTTTGACAGATTTTTTTCTAAGTTATCAGTCGACTGCCTTGCCATACCTTTCTTCGATTTTGAGTCCCGCGACAATGTATGTGAGTCTCTTGACCTGTGCACCCTGGAGTGTCTACGGACTGTGCCCTGTCTTGCTGTACATCCAGACGGCAAGGTTCTGCAGCTCTGCCCTTTTTTCCTTAACGATTATGGAGCTCGATCTTTTCCGTTTACCCAAGAGCACTTTGAGAGTATCAACCTAGAGGACGAGATAATCAAGCTTAGGCTTCGTTCCATCGACTCTCCTATATTCCTTGGGGAATTACTCCAATGCGATTCTCTGTCACAAATTGGTGACGAGAACAAGTCTATTCCAACGTCTGACCTCGATGGTGTGCCTGTTGGATTATACCTTTGTTATGATGGTTTTAAGGAAGGGTTCATGCCTGATCTTCAGGATATCTATCAGAAATGTCTAGATAAAGGCCGTAAGTTTGAGATCGTTCTTGTCCCTCTCCCCTTTGAACGTCATTATAATCCCAAGTCCTTTTGTAAACGCGTTAGACGATATGCCTTGAAAGATTCCAGAAGCTCATCTTGGTGGACATTTCCCTTCAACGACAAGATATGTCGTACCCTTTGGCGCATCTTCCATTGTTATACGGAAGACCAATTAATCATTTTGCCACATGCTGGTCGTGTTGGGGATCTCTGGGGAAGACATGTTGCATCCTTCTACGGGATTGATGCATATCCCTTTACAAGGGACGTTATCGTTGAAAGGAAGGTGAGGGAGCTTAGATCAGTCACCCTGGGACAATTGCTTGGAGACACATTCATGTCTGATTTTCACAAGAAGAATGTCCTCTTTTTCTTTGACCGCGCCACATGTTTTTCCGTGTATAAATCCTTGTACAGGAGATTGAATGAGTTTCAGCGTGAGCTTCAAGTAAAATATCCGGACGTGAAAGTGGTTTTTGTTCCTTTTGAGCCTATTTTAAGTTCCTCAAAAAGGAAATTGTCCAAGATGGGGTGGCATTTATTACCCCCAGAAGTGTGCGAGTCTGTTATCAAACATATATTTATGGCGGAAGCTTATCCGGATGAGGGTGTTTGTTCAACCCTAGCAACATTTGATAAAGACGGAATGATTCTCTCTCGACCTGTTTGTGGTCGTCTACCTGAAAAGTCCACTTCCATTGCCTCCTTATTTGATGACACATTGGGAGCAGATATTCTTAAGAGGATGAAGAATTACATGCATTAGCAGGCGGTCCGTCTTTCTGGCTTTATTCAATTGCTTGCCCTGCTAGCTGTTGTCATTTGGGCGTATACTTGTCAAGCTCTCTTAAATGGTGTCAACCCGTGCATTGAGCAAGACTAACTAGATTTTCTGCATCTTTTCTTATTTGAAGAAATGGAGAATAAGTTATCATCCCGTTCCCGTTGTTATTTAAATTATGTCTGTAGCTGGGTAGTTTAAGGCTCTGGATGTTATTTAAATTAATTATGTGTCTCTAGTTTAAGTCCATTGTTATGTAAATTAGAATTAGACTTGAAAATGCCATCTGCAGGCGGTGATGTGAAGCATATCGTTGTCCATAACACATTGCCGGATGTGATCAAGGTCTTGTGTGATTTCAGTTCAAGTTTTATATGCTGAGTGATGTCGGTATGACATCGTGACAGAGGTAATGGGGCTTCTGTACCTAATAATTATGTCTCTGGCTGGGTAGTTTAAGGCTCTGGATGTTATTTAAATTAATTATGTGTGTCTAGTTTAAGTCCCTTGTTATGTAAATTATGTTTGTAGCTTGGCGTTTACTCTCATTCCCAGCAAGTCATCGGTGATGTCTTTCTGCCGCTGTGGAGTGTGGCAAAATGTTCATTTAGTTGGATTTCTCAAGCTTAAGTCCTTAAGTCCACGTCCCTTATAATTTCTCAACCAGGAATTAAGACTTTTTCAAACAAAATTTTTGAAGTAGTTAATATTGCATCACTGATGTGACATATGTGGTAGATGTCAACTAGCTTAGTTGGTAAAGTCATGAGAAGCGGTGCTCATGATTCAGATTTAAATTACATCAACTTAAAAATCGGCCTTGTAGCCCGTGGGCTGTGGCTTCCTTTAGAAAAAAAAAGGTGGCCGATGTTGCTCTTATGCTCTAAGTCGAACATAGTGACAATATACGGAGTAGCTGTTTTAGCATTTACTACAACTTTTATGTTACAACTTTACAAGGGACGTGGACTTAAAGGACTTAATTCCTGGTTATGAAATTAGAATTAGACTATAAATGGAATACCGAAGAGGTAACGCTAATTTGTGTTTGAAGTTTGGGATTATATATGTGCAAAGTACGTAGTCTTTGTTACAGTGTAACTTCAATGTTGTCATCTTCTCTAAGACTGACTAGAATTTGAATCGTCAGAAGACGTGCATTTATTTAATTTTATTCGATGGATCAAGAATCTCATAAATGTGATCGAAAAAATTGTAGAAATGTAAGAAGAAATGCAGATATTTAGGGAGAGTATTTGCAAAGATGATTTTCTGATTTTCGATAATCTAATAATGTATGAGGACTAGTGTCACTACTCACACGGTATGTAGATCTGCTTATTAGTTTATAAGAGAAACTCTCAAACAGTCCACAACATAAGTTGAATTGTTGAATTGGGAGCTTCATGCTCATTGTTTGATTGAGACCTGGGAGAATCAGAGAATGATAAAAGCTGTGAATTTTACGAGTATATTGTAAAAAAGAGGTAGATTTCTTGGTTACACAACGTAAACCAGAGGAATCGTTGTGGGATGAATTTGAAGGCAAGACTTGGCTGGTAAAAGCGAAGATATGGACATACAGTATAAAAACTTTATTGACCAGTAGTTCATCTCGTGTTGCATCGCACAATTTTTTTTCACTACTGAGTATCTGGACATGGTCGGTATGACATCGTGACAGAGGTAATGGGTGGTCTGTAATTATATGAAATATTTCGATATTAAGTTTTCTACCAACAAAAGACCAATTCACTAAAGAAAACTCATTACAAAGAATATAGATAACTAGAGCTAAATGAAAATCGCGACCGTACTTCCATCTTTTAGCCATCAATTAAGCTCTTGTAGTCGCTTTCGATTACCATCTTCAAACCATACAAATGTTTGGAGCCTAATTTTGATTGTTTTTACTACAATAAAAAAGTCACTATTTGACTCACATAACCATCATAATGATACATGTTCTCAGCAGGTTGCATGTACTCATTTACAAATAAAACAATCTAATATAGATAAATGTTATTTTAACACCCATTCACCAAAAGTCTAGGATAAAACGAGATTCCTACTAACTCTTGGGTTAATGTCCATAAGTCACAAATTCTCATCTCGAATTTGTCTGGCAAACTCGGATGACCTCTGATAAAACAGTTGTTATTTCGCATTGCAAACCTTGGAGCTTCATGTCCTGTTATAAAAAAAAATTACAGAAGTATATATATTAGTGAATGTACGTAGGTAATTATTGTGTTACTCCGACACATTGTAGAATAATGAAAACAACAAAAACTAAACCTCAACTTTGACGTTCCACAAATAAACCACCCGCAAACAGATCAAAGTGTTTCCCGATATGAGTTACATGGGCTGTAACCCTACATTGTTTTAGGATAAATTATTTAATACGGAGTATCATCTTATTTGTGTAGCAAAGGTGGTTGAATGTGAATATTTAACACTTTATTGTTACCGCGAGAGATCAAATCTTATGAACATTAAAACAAATACTAAATAAATTTTAGGATTTTATTGTTGGAATAGATTTTACGGATAAAATCATCATTCATTTCTTCAACGTTTATAATTCTCACTATAATCTTTCAAAACAATGTCAATCATTCAATCTACTTTGAATTATATTCCACAAATAAAAATATAGAAATTTCTATTTAAAAAAATTCTTTTAGGTTGAATTAATTACGTACCTAAAAAAATTGAAGACAATAATAATAATAAAAATAATCATGATAAAACACTAATAAACATAGCACTATTCGTGGCATAATACTAATAATTCGTGGCAATATAGTATTGATTAACAAAAACTTTTTTTCTTACGAGCCCTTTTTGTCATCAGGGCTTAATACGACCACAAATCTGGGCTTATATGGCAACATCAACGTAACAACATAGTTAACCCCGTGAAATCCACGCGTAATAGAACTAGTTAATTAAAATACCTCAATTGGAGGGATAAAAAGGGAAGTTGTTGACGGAAAATGACCAATAAAACGAAGTAGGTGGGGTTATGGTCACACTCTAAGGTGAGACTTGAGACTTCAGAGCGACTCGGAGGGGAAGGTGAAAGAGATGAAACTATGGATTGAGTGGTCACAATTTACAGCGAGTGACCTAAGTGGTGAAATTGGAGATGCATTAACTCATGCCACACGAATTACTGTAATAATAATGGTAAAATGTTTGTCAAATGGAATTTAAATTTAATTCGTTTTAATCTCAAGACATATATTCTCTGAGAGACTTTATATAAATTTCAATATGATGTTTTTTGTCCGAGTATAAATTAGTAGCAAACTATATTATACTTCTTTCGTCCCCGATAATTTGTTTACCTTTGATTTTAACATAAATATGAAGGAAAGAGGAGGAAGTGGACCAAATTAAGTCTGTAGGATCAAGTTACTCATCAAAGACGTCCCTAAAATATAAAGTTAAATAATTAACTGATACACTCTAAAATAGAATGATAAACAATTAACCGGAACGGAGGGAGAATCAGTAACCCCATAAATTTACATTATAACTACAATAATTAATACTAGTAATAATTAATAAAACTAGTTTTTGTGCCCGTGCATTGCACAGGCTAGTGGAAAATTTTGAATTTTTAGAATAAGAGTTATTATTTTTATTGTCATTTTGGTGTGTTCTAAAAAACTTGACCCTATTTTTATCAGGTAAAGAACGAAAAGGTGGACATCTAATTCTATTTCTTATTACTTAACATATTCTAGTTATAAGAGTAATAAATTAAGGTAAACATGTAAAATCTCTAATGAATGGATAGTAATTATTTTATCTATGAATTTTACATATTGTCTTTAGTTAATTAGAGACGATATGAAAAATACGTAGAAAGCGCTATGTTAAAATACAGCTTATTTTATCTTACTAATTAGGCTAAAATTACAGGTTTATTTTCTAAAATGCAATGAAGTTTGTTAAACTTCTTTGACAAATACATTTAGAATTTTTCGCAATTCATCAGCTTTGAGACATTTTCGTTGTGAATTTGATAGATTTCCAACGTTTTGGCAACAAGGACTCAAAACCAACTAATTCTATTCCTTATTACTTAACATATTCTAGTTATAAGAGTAATAAATGAATGTAAACATGTAAAATCTCTAAATGAATGGATAGTAATTATTTTATCTATGAATTTTACATATTATCTTTAGTTAATTAGAGACATATGAAAAATACGTAGAAAGCGCTATGTTAAAATACATCTTATTTTATCTTACTAATTAGGCTAAAATTACAGGTTTATTTTCTCAAATGCAATGAAATTTGTTAAACTTCTTTGACAAATATATTTATAATTTTTCGCAATTCGTCAGCTTTGAGACATTTTCGTTGTGAATTTGATGGATTTCCAACGTTTTGGCAACAAGGACTCAAAACTAACTAATTGTGACGAGAACAATGAAAGTAACCAAGGGTATGACTTGAGCTAGATCACTATCCAGGCTCAAGACTCGGAATCTCGTTCAAGATCACTAAGCATGAACTAAATTCCTCCTCAAACACTAAGTAATGAGGGGTTTTCCGCACTAAGCAAGAAGAAAGCAAGTAGAAAACTCAGTTTTCAAACTCATCATTTTTAATCTTAAACTCAATATGCTTTCTTACATTAGGGTTGCTTGGTTTATATGGACCAAGCAAACAAATCCTAGCCATCTATTCTAACATAGCATCTAAGGGCTCACAATAGTCTTCTAAAAAGACAATAAAAACGGCTGGAAAGCCTTCACACAAACTGAAATGCATAAAGTAAAAGCATAAAGAAATGAGCTACTAGTACAACCATTCTTTGTTTGCTAGCTTTGGCTTATTTAATTAAAATATGGACTCCTTGGGCAGCTTGGAGACCGTGTGGTAAGGTGTAAGAGCCTCAAGAAGATTTCATAAAGCTTACTTGATCAAAAGAGGAAGGTTGAAAGCGATGTTATTTAGCACATACTCCAAAACTGGATCCCCTTGCGGTACCTTTGCAATGATTCTTCAATTAATGTCTGATTGGTAACTCTTGGAGATAAAAGTTCCTAGACAAAAACGTCCCAAATTCACCCAAGATGTGAAATAGGATGGTTGGAACCATGGCTTCTTAGACGAATTTGGAGTTAGACCTCAAATTGTGACGAGGTCCAAAACCGGGTGAATTTGAAGCTTTCTCGGGCTGTTTCTCTTCAATCTCCCCTTCTTGAAAATGATTTGCCCTCAAATCCTCGGCATTGCCATCTTCAATCTCTTCATAGTAAGGACTCAAGTTACCACCATCAATTGTGACATGGACTCCCAAGAGGTTAACCTTGTACTTGTTGGACTTAATTTGCTTAACGATCTCGAATGAACCATCATCATTTGCCATGAACTGTTTCATATAACTTATTAACTCACTGGTGATTCAAATAATATATCTATAGTCTATTTTGTACCCACTTTTTTTTATAAACTTTTTTTTCTAATTATTTGTGTCATTTGCTATATATCACATACATGTCACCAACATGTTATATACTCTTGTCTCAACTTTTTTTTATGGGAATAAAAGGCAGCGAATAAAAGTAAAAATAGTTTATTTTCCAAATGACATTATCAATAGAGATTTAAACATATATGATTTAAACAACCATTTGAACTCGTCAGAACTCTTAGCTCCCTTTCTTAATTCATGAAAAAAGAAAATATACACAAATCAATACAACAAAAAAAGCATTTCTCGAAGAAATATTGTGAGTGCTAGAAGAACATATTTGATGGAAAACAGAAAAACTGATTTAAAGGCTTGAAAACGTTGAAAATTCTAACAACGAATTCGAGAATAAACATTGGTTTCCAACCAATAACCATGCAAAATATTTCCTCTACATTGACACTATTAAAAGGTCAAATTAACATCCTTGCATCATACTTCAACAATTCCATTAAGATATTTGATTTAATTATTACATGTTTGACAAAATACAAATGGAAGAGAAATATTACACGAAAAATTAATTGAGTGAAAGAGTGAAAGAAAATCTAGTACAATTTACAAAATTGACAATTAATATTTCAAGATTAGAATATATTATGTACCACATATAAGAGATTCATACTACCATTTAAATTTGCATACACACCATAATAAAAGGGGAAAACCAACAAATATTCAAACCAAAAGAGAAGTGTAAAGAAAATTCATAACCATTATTATCCAAATGCAATGTTGTTGATACATGAGTATGCACGTCATCCTCCTACAATTTCAATACGAACACAAAAAAATAAGTAAACAATAGATTCTAACTATTAATTCAAAACATAATAAAGATAAAAAGCGAAGTAGTTCATTTAGTTATCTTTCTATACTGCCAACTTTTTGAATACAAATGAAAATTAGGATTATTGTGATAGTTATATAAGAACATTTTTCAATTAATTCTCGCATTAATTTCAAACAATTTATTTGAGGTAAGAAAAAAGATTTTGTAAATATAAAGGAAGATTAAAAATTATGATAACATGAATACAAAGAATAATAATGGTGATGAAAAACAAAAAGGTCATCCTATTAAATAAAATAAATATAGGTTAAATAAATGTGATAATAATAAGTTTGTATTGATTTGTTTTGCTTGCAACTAATATTTTTTTTAATATTTGGTTGTACTTATAAGTATGTCACATATGGCATTTCGAGATGACTTTTTAATGGCACATTAATTTTTGTACCCGTAAGAATCACGATATATTAATTGTGCTGCTATTAAAGTACTTGAAGATGTTATATGAAAATAAATAAATTAAAAGACATTATTTTTTAAACTCTCTCTATGTATCCAACCCATTTAAATTGAGAACTATATAGCAAAAGAAGAAGGGATAAAATTTATAAATAACGACAATATAAGAGTGATGTAATATATATTTTTTTATCCTATAACTTATCAAACAATAAAAACCCACAATTTACAATTTAGTATTTGATTTGATAACTATTTTTTAGTTTTCTTTAATTTAAATTGTCAAAATTTAATGTTTGTTGTGTTCTAGTGTTTAACGCAATAAATAGATTTAACTTTTTATTTTTTTAAATAGTGGATGATGATGTGGCTTGATGAAATACTAAAGAATAAGGGAATGCTGAAATGTTAATGCTTTAATTTGTCTTTTTATAATATTTATAGATAGATAGATTGTAATACTACAGTTTTATGAGTCTCTGGGTATTCTATCGAGTGGGGCTTACTCTGTCGAGTAAGTATGTTCGGAATACGAAACAGTAGTCTGCCTGTAGCGTACTCGATCGAGTAGCCTTGGCACTCGATCGAGTAAGTGGCACTCGATCGAGTCTGAGACTTACTAGATCGAGTAAGTCGGTTATTGAGTAATGTTTGAAAGGGTTTTGTTAAAAATGCGAATTAATATATATAATACTCCGTTATCTTTCCTAAACACTTTTCATAAACCTAATTCACAAAAGAGAGATTGCAAACTACGTTGTTCAATTAATTCGCATTATTGGCAAATCCCGGAGCTAGAGAAGTCGGATTTCGTTGTTCTTTGTATCACTGTGATCTTTGCGTCAAGGGTAAGTTCTACGTACCGTTTTTATAGTATTTGGTTGAGTTTGGTTAAACCCTAATTTGGGGATCTGGGGTTTTTATGGTTATATTGTTGTGGTAGTGATTGTATGATTATGTGTATAGGAGGAGGGTTCGTAGAAGAAAGGTTTTGAGACAGCTGCTAGATCGTCTGCTTTTGTGTTTGCATTCCAGGTAGGGTTTCCCTACTCAGTATTAGTTACATGATTGTGTGGTGATTGTTGTTGTGACGATTGATTAAGTATATTGTTGGTTGTGTTGGATAGTTGTTGATTTCATATTGTTGATTGGATTGTATCTGTTTGTGATCTTCGGGGTGCGTCCCTGGCTGAGTGGAGTCACTTGCGGGAGTGGCTTCACGCCCTTGATTCGCCTTATGTGGAACCCGCCACAGAAGGGATGTGCACATTAATGAACATGGGTTTATCGCTCGATGGAGATGAGCGGAGCTTAAGTGGGAACGGCTGCGGTCCCCCACTTGCGGTGTGGAGTATCTGTTGCGATGGGTACTGTGGCAGGACTACACACTTTAGTGTGTAGTCAGTGATGTGGAGATTGATTGTGGAGGTTGGGATTGATGTGACGATTGAGCTGTTCGATGTATATCTTATTGTGATTGTGTTGTGTGATTAGTACTGACCCCGTTGTTTGTTTTGTAAAACTGTGGTGATCCATTCGGGGATGGTGAGCAGGTTTGATTAGAGGCATTTGGGCTAGCTGGGATGAGTCACGACGAGCAGTTTAGAGTCTTCCGCTGTCATACTTTAGTTGTTGAGACATTTGGTTTTTGAGAACATGTATGATGTATCGTACTTTTAACAGTTTTGGATTTGGATATGTAATCACTTTAAACCGTATTGCTATTTAAATTATGTTTCTTCATTGTCATTTGATTATCATTGCCTCGGGTAACCGAGATGGTGACGTTTCTATACCTGAGTGGTCCTGGTAAGGCACTTGGAGTATGGAGGTGTCACATAGATACATGTTTGTTGTGTTCTAGCGTTTAATGCAATAAATGAATTTAACTTTTTTTTTTTAAAAAAAAAAATAGTGGATGATGATGTGGCTTGATGAAATACTAAAGAATAAGGGAATGGTGAAATGTTAACGCTTTAGTTTGTCTTTTTATAATATTTATAAATAGATATCTTGTAAGACGACCTCGTACTTAGACAATACTTAGTACACTACTTAGGTTAAGGACTCTTGAGAAGCTTATAAAGTAATACTCCTGATTTTTTAAAACTGTCCATATTTTATTTTTAATTGATCTTTCTTAAAACGAACATATTCGTACTAATAATAGAATGAGTCAAGTAATATCCACTTATACATATCAGACAAATACTTTAATTAATGCCTAGACATTTTACTTTTGTCTTATATTAACCCTCTTATTGAGCTTACTAAGAGGCTAATGACTAAAGTGTTTGTAATAGTCGCTATATATACTTCCCATTTTTTGAAATGAAACATAAGTATGGGGTTTACTATTGTGAATTTGTATAATTCAGACATATTACCTATTTATACTCCATCTATACCATATAAATGGTAACGTGGTAAAAAATGGGGTTTTTAAGAAAAAAAATGTAAAAGAAGGGGTAAAGAGGGAGGAAAATAGGAGGGATATGTAATTGTGGGTTTAATTGTGAGTTGGTAGATGAGGTATGTAGTGACATTTTATGTAAATATCAAATGAGTATAAAGATAATTTGGTAATGTTGTGAGCCAAATAAAGAATGTTACCATTGATGTGATACAACCGTATTAGGTAAGTGTTACCATTGATCTGGTACAGAGGGAGTATTAGTTAAGTTAACTTGTAAAATTAGCAAGGGAAATTGCCATAATTACTCTCGAGTCTCGATAGTACCAGATTCAATTGGAACTAAAAAGTATAGAATAATATCGGTGTGTCAAAATAAATACAGCTAGTCTTGTTATAGACGGATATATCCGTCTATAGCTAAAGACGGGTCAAATAGCTTGAAAGTGGTGACATTTTTGGCCCTCACCAGCCCAGTTGTTGCTTATCCTATTAGGAATGTGGTATTGTATTTGGTCCGTCTTTAGTTATAGACGGATATGTGCCGTCTATAATGAAATTTTGTGAAATAAATACTCCGTATTCGATAGTACCAGATTCAATTGGACCAAGACTCGGTAACTCGTTGTCTAGTCTCCAACCCAAAATAACAACCACACTCAATTCCTCAAATCGGCCCTAATTCCCAAACAACCCAGCACATCTCCTTCTCTCAATCAAGCCTAGTTTCTCAGTTTCGTATTTCTTCTATCAAGGTAATATCATTTCTTTCATTCTTATTGTTTGTTTTCCCTTTTATTTTGGTTAGTTATACTTCCTTCTGCACTTGTTTAATTTTCAATTAAATTTTATTTGGTTTTGTAATATTGTAAAGCCTGTCAAATTTGTTTAATAATTAGATCATTTTTTAATTTAGGATATTATCAGTAGGTAGATTATGATATACAGATTTTGAGCTCAAGTGTGAAGGTTACGAGCTTATTGTAAAGTTTCTGAGCTCGTTTGCATATTTATTGACCTTAACATAATGTGCTCAATTGAATTTAGATAATTTGTAATGATAGCGATAATGTTAACCAATGAACTATTAATTCATGCGGCTGGACACCTCAAGCATCTTAGTTGTTGTTCCTTTTATATATATAATAAGGAAGGATTGATACTGAGTAAAAAAAATGTGACAGGTTATCTATGCCTAGGACCGCTAAGTCAATAGAGACGACGATGCCTAGAAAAGAGCAAAGTTCTTTGATGCCTAGAAAGGGGCCAGGGGACACGATTCTTAAAAATTCATCGAGGAAGAGGCGTGTAAAATCAAGGGAAGTGAAGGAGGAGGTTGATAAGGCGGAAAGAATGCTCTTAAAGCCATGTGAAACGATTCCTAAAAAGTCTTCGAAGAAGAGCCGTGTAAAATCAAGGGAAGCGGAGGAGGAGGTGGATAAGGTGGAAAGAATGCTCCTAAAGCCATGTGACACGATTCCTAAAAATTCATCGAAGAAGAGGCGTGTAAAATCAAGGGAAGCGGAGGAGGAGGTGGATAAGGTGGAAAGAATGCTCCTAAAGCCATGTGACATGACTCCTAAAAATTCATCGAAGAAGAGGCGTGTAAAATCAAGGGAAGCAGAGGAGGGGGTGGATAAGGTGGAAAGAATGCTCCTAAAGTCATGTGACATGACTCCTAAAAATTCATCGAAGAAGAGGCGTGTAAAATCACGGGAGGTGGAGGAGGAGGAGGTGGAGGAGGAGGACATGGATAAGGTGGAAAAAATGCTCCTAAAGCTATGTGACCCGATTCCTGAAAATTCATCGAAAAAGGCGGTTATAAAATCAAGGGAGGTGGAGGAGGACTTGGATAAGGTCGAAAGAGAGGAGGTTTCTCCAATTAAAATTGAGGTAGGGGAGCATGTTGATTTGAAGGCCTTGCTATCCAGCAAAAATCGTAGCTTTCTAGTGTCCCCCAAAGATGATGAGAAAGTTCCTGTTTCTAGTCTTGACGGCAAATACGTTCTTGTCTGCTGTTTCTTCGTGCCTCATGATAAAGACGAACCTACACACCCTGTTTGCCGATCCATTGAAGCGTTATACTCTGAACTATCTCGTCAAGGGATAGCTGATAATGTTAAGCTGGTCGTGGTTGTCAAGACGGCCACTGATTCTGGTGTTGCTGATTTTGACAGATTTTTTTCTAAGTTATCAGTTGACTGCCTTGCCATACCTTTCTTCGATTTCGAGTCCCGCGACAATGTATGCGAGTCTCTTGACCTGTGCACCCTGAAGTTAATGCGGACCGAGGCCTGTCTTGCTGTACATCCAGACGGCAAGGTTCTGCAGCTCGGCTCTTCATTCCTTGACAAATATGGAGCTCGATCATTTCCGTTTACCCAAGAGCACTTTGAGAGTATCGACCTAGAGGACGAGATAATCAAGCTTAGGCTTCGTTCCATCGACTCTCCTATATTCCTTGGGGAATTACTCCAATGCGATTCTCTGTCACAAATTGGTGACGAGAACAAGTCTATTCCAACGTCTGACCTCGATGGTGTGCCTGTTGGATTATACCTTTGTTATGATGGTTTTAAGGAAGGGTTCATGCCTGATCTTCAGGATATCTATCAGAAATGTCTAGATAAAGGCCGTAAGTTTGAGATCGTTCTTGTCCCTCTCCCCTTTGAACGTCATTATAATCCCAAGTCCTTTTGTAAACGCGTTAGACGATATGCCTTGAAAGATTCCAGAAGCTCATCTTGGTGGACATTTCCCTTCAACGACAAGATATGTCGTACCCTTTGGCGCATCTTCCATTGTTATACGGAAGACCAATTAATCATTTTGCCACATGCTGGCCGTATAGGGGATCTCTGGGGAAGACATGTTGCATCCTTCTACGGGATTGATGCATATCCCTTTACAAGGGACGTTATCGTTGAAAGGAAGGTCAGGGACCTTAGATCAGTCACCCTGGGACAATTGCTTGGAGACACATTCATGTCTGATTTTCACAAGAAGAATGTCCTCTTTTTCTTTGACCGCGCCACATGTTTTTCCGTGTATAAATCCTTGTACAGGAGATTGAATGAGTTTCAGCGTGAGCTTCAAGTAAAATATCCGGACGTGAAAGTGGTTTTTGTTCCTTTTGAGCCTATTTTAAGTGCCTCAAAAAGGAAATTGTCCAAGATGGGGTGGCATTTATTACCCCCAGAAGTGTGCGAGTCTGTTATCAAACATATATTTATGACGGAAGCTTATCCGGATGAGGGTGTTTGTTCAACCCTAGCAACATTTGATAAAGACGGAATGATTCTCTCTCGACCTGTTTGTGGTCGTCTACCTGAAAAGTCCACTTCCATTGCCTCCTTATTTGATGACACATTGGGAGCAGATATTCTTAAGAGGATGAAGAATTACATGCATTAGCAGGCGGTCCGTCTTTCTGGCTTTATTCAATTGCTTGCCCTGCTAGCTGTTGTCATTTGGGCGTATACTTGTCAAGCTCTCTTAAATGGTGTCAACCCGTGCATTGAGCAAGACTAACTAGATTTTCTGCATCTTTTCTTATTTGAAGAAATGGAGAATAAGTTATCATCCCGTTCCCCTTGTTATTTAAATTATGTCTGTAGCTGGGTAGTTTAAGGCTCTGGATGTTATTTAAATTAATTATGTGTCTCTAGTTTAAGTCCCTTGTTATGTAAATTACACTGTCTGTAGCTGGGCGTTTACTCTCTCATTCCCAGCAAGTCATCAGTGATGTCTTTTTGCTGCTGTTGAGTGGCAAAATGTTCATTTCGTCGGATTTCTCAAGCTTTATGTATGAAATGTTGCATTACTGAAGAATGCATTATTATCATTATTACACAAATTCTGTTTTTCAAAACTTATACCTAAGATAACTTTTGTTAAAAACTTTTCATTCTGACAAAAAAAAAAAAACTTTTGTTAAACACTTATAAACTTATATCTAAAATCCTATTTTCTACCCAACTTTATACCAAATCTCAAAAACCTACTTGAAAAGACTATTTTGTCCTTACTCCTTACTAATTAATCCACCCACCTTCTCTCCCACCACACCTTTACCCATTAACACTCACATCACCATAACCAACACCACGACACCCCTCCTTCCCCGCCGGCACCGCCACCAACGCCATCGGCGACGCCCATCACTACCCTCCTTCCGGCGATCCCTTTAGCTCAACCACCTTTACTCATTTTCCCCTGATCCAAGCTATTCATTACTAACTCTCTCAAAAATTCAATTTTTACCAACATTAGAAATGCAACTGCTACTTGAACAAACTACACCACAAACAATAATTGTATCTTATTTTTCTTCTAGTTTTACAGTCAAAATTTACCTTTATAAAGTGGGGCATTAATCAATATGCCTAAAATAAACACTTTGTGGGAAATATAGAACAATAAAAAATACTCAGTTGTAAAAACCCCACAAAAATAGCAAAAATTATAAGAAAAATTAAGGGTTTGTGCAGAAGAATGATGAATCCTCGTCCCGACTATATTATTTTGAACTAACTTTGTTCATATACTAGCCACAGTCGATCGACTCGTTATCAGACTGAAGGATCTAACAATTATTACTGAAATGGTAATTTGGCATAGCTGTGAAGGTGTATTGTTGTCATGGTTGCCCATTTTTTAATTTTCTTTATTTTCCACAAAGTTTTAATTTTTAGGCGTATTAATCAATGAGAAGATTAAAAGGAGTTAAAACCTAAAATTGCCAAAACAGTGAAAATATTGCAATAAAAAGGGTGAAAAGTAGTCATTAGTAGAGTATTAGGAGTGTAAGAAAGTGTTTATTAAAAGGTGATGTGATTAATGATGTCCTATTCATAAGAAGAAGAAGAAGAAAAGGAAAAGGAAGAAGAAGATTGTTTGGTTTAATAGAGGTTAGAATTTATTTTGCGAGGATAAGGTGTTCGACGGGATGAGGGTGGAGCTAGAGGCGGTCGCCGGCAGGAGGGCAGTGATGGGCGCTGCCATTGGTGCTGATGGCGGTGCCGATAAGGGAAGGAGGGGGTGTCGTGGTGTTGATTATGGTAGATGTGGGTGATAATGAGTAAAGGTGGTGGGAGAAATGGTGGGTACACTACTTAGTAAGGGTAAAATAGTCTTTTGAAGTATTTTTTTGAGATTTGGTATTAAGTTTGGGAGAAAATAGGATTTTAGGTATAAGTTTTTAACAAAAGTTATCTAAGGTATAAGTTTTAAAAAATTGAATTATTTTAGGTATAAGTTATCAGATTACCCTTATTAGTATGATTTATGAGTACAAGTTTGTTATCATCAGGTTTATCCACCTCCGTGACCGTCTTACCAAAGGTAGGCAATCTGCAAGGAAATTTAGATGGTAAACTTGATTATTCACTGCACAAGTCAAATACACAATATATAGAGTACAGTGTACACTACTTAAATAGCAATGTCTCTCAATATTGAGTTTAATGCCAATGAAGAAAGTAGAAAACTGCATTCATTGTTGGAAGAGTTTTGGTTGAGTTTTCTGATGATGAATTCAATAATATTGGAAAATTAAAGTGTGTTTGTACAATCCTAAAGACTTGAGTATATACTCCTAAAGTAGGGTAATAACCATTGAACAACTAAGTTAACTAACTAGTCTAATCTAGTTGATAAAGTTGATGGAGGACAGACTAAGTACAACCAAGAGTCATCTATTAACCACCGTCCTTCTTTCTTCTTCTCTGATGAATGCCATGGACTGATGGTCCATGATGCTTGCTTGTCATAGTGGCAGCTGTACATGGAAGCTTCTTTTCTCTACACTCCCCCTCAAGATGTGAGTGGAGACCAGTTGACACTCCCATCTTCCACTCCCATCTTGGACATGAGGTAGTGATGCTGTGACACGGGCCAGGATTTGGTAAGGATATCTGCAACCTGCTCTTTGGTATTAACATAAGAGGTAGTAAGTAGTCCTTGTTGGATTTTTTCTCGAATGAAGTGACAATCAACCTCAATATGTTTGGTACGCTCATGATATACGGGATTAGCGAATGGCCAAGGCGACTTGGTTGTCGCATTTCGGATGAGCCGGTCCTAAGTGAGAGAGCCCTAGATCCTGAAGCAAATGAAAGAGCCAAGTGATTTCACAAGTGGTCATGGCCATTGCTCTATACTCGCCTTCACCGATGATCCGATACAACCGATTGCTTCTTGGATTTCCGGAGATGGGAGATTGGCCAAGAAGGACACAAACCCCCGTGGTTGATTTCCTGCTGTAAGCACAGGAGGCCCAGTAGGAGTCACAATAAGCTGTGAGTTGAGCAGCAGAGGAGCTAGCAAAGAGAACTCCTTGACCTGGGGCAGACTTAAGATACTTGAGAACTCTTCTAGCCGCCTGCATGTGATCAGAGGTTGGACTTTGCAAGAACTGGCTCAACATCTGGACTGAGAAAGAGATATCGAGCCTAGAAATGGTGAGATAAATCGCTTTCCCCACCGTTTTCAGAATATCGATCAGGGCAGAGTCCCTTTGCCAGGTTCCAATTTAAGGACAGGATTAACAGGTAGCCTTAGAGCCTTGGATTTGTGCATGCAAAATGTAGATAATAAGTCCAAGGTGTACCTTCTGTGTGAGATAAATATGCCAGCACTACTCCGGGCAATTTCAAGGCCTAAGAAATATTTCAACTCTCCTAAGTCCTTCATAAGAAATGCAGAGCTTAGTTGAGCCTTTAATGCAGCTATTTCAGGCAAGTCATCTCCAACAATAACCATATCATCAACATAGACCAGTACAACTGTGGTTTTGCCATGGTGTTGTTTGATAAATAGAGAATAATCAGCCTGGGATTGCTTATAATGGCATTCTAATAGAACTTGGGATAACTTTGAAAACCATTGTCTTAGAGCTTGTTTGAGTCCATACAGTGACTTTAGTAATTTACATACCTTGCCAGAGGACTTAGGGTCACACTCCCCCTGTCCTGGCAAAGTGATCATGCCATTGCAGTAACCTGGAGGGAGTTTCATGTAGACATCCTCTTCAAGGTCTACATGTAAGAAGGCATTGGAGACGTCCATTTGACAAGTGACCCAGTTTTTCATAGAAATGACAGCAAGTAAGGCCCTCACAGTGGACATTTTGGCCACAGGAGCAAAGGTCTCTTCATAGTCAAGGCCATACCTTTGTCTGAACCCTTGTATAACCAGACGAGCTTTATGCCTCTCAATGGACCCATCTGGGTTATATTTGGTCTTATAGATCCATTTACACCCTATGGCTTGCCTTCCCTTAGGTAAATCTGTGAGTACCCAAGTGTGATTAGCATCCAGAGCTTGGAGCTCCAAATTCATAGCTTGAACCCAGACCTTGTCTTGGACAGCGTCACTGAAATGAACAGGATCACTTTTGGTCAAAACAGCATGACCAGCAAAAGTCTTAGCATCTTCTATGGTGAGATGAAGTTGGGCCACATTAGCTATGGGGATGGGGGCCATAACAGGATTGTCAACAACAAAGTCCTGGGCACATGCTGGAGCTCTTCTAGCCCGTGGGGGTCTAGTGGCTTCAGTGACAGTCTCTCTTGTGACAGCGCCATGTACATTTCCAGAATCAGGGCCATCAGGTGGCTCAACAGATGAAGGAGAAGTGAGCATTGGGGCATCATCAGCTACAAAAATCTCACTGTTGACAGGAGGGGATAACTCAGGTTGCAGTGAGTGTAAATAAGCTCCAAACTTCTTTATTTTGCAAGGAAACACCTGCTCAAAGAACTGGACATCCCTGGACACAAAAACATGCTTCTTGACTATGTCATAAACTCTGTAACCCTTCTGAGATAGAGGATATCCAAGAAAGATGCAGGGAATACCCCTTGGTTGAAATTTATCTTTGTCCCTGCTGGGATTATAGACCATAGCCAAACATCCAAAGACTTTGAGTTTTTGATAATCAGGTGTCTTTTGAAAGAGCATTTCATATGGGGTTTTATTGTGGAGTACTTCTGTGGGCAGTCTATTGATGATGAATGCTGTAGTGAGCACACAGTCTCCCCAAAAAGAGAGAGGCAACCCAGAACTAAATCTAAGAGCCCTGCTAATTTCCAACAAATGCCTGTGCTTTCTCTCCACCACTCCGTTTTGTTGAGGTCTGTCCACACAGCTGGTTTGTTGCCATATCCCCTTAGACAACAAGAACTTTTACTTTCTCCCTCAGTAAGTTCCAGAGCATTATCAGACCTCAGAATCTTGATATTTTTCTCAAACTGAGTTTGGACAAAATGATAGAACTGAATTAGGAGATGAGGCACTTCAGACTTGTGTTTCATTAAGTAAACCCAAGTGGCTTTGGAGTTGTCATCTACCAGAGTTAGGAAGTATTTGTGCTTGTGCCTAGTTTCCTTTCTGTAGGGCCCCCAGACGTCAACATGAACCAGATCAAAGATATGGGAAGCTTTGCTCAGTCTGATAGAGTAGGGCAGTTTGGTTTGTTTGGCCATAGAGCAAGTGATACACACCTTGTGATTATTTTTGTGAAGAGATGAAGCCACACAAGGTATGTGTTTCAGTTTGTGATGACTTGCATGACCCAACCTTAAATGCCAAATGTCACCATCCTTTTCATTAATAATTGGCAAATCCTTACACAAATCCTGAAAGGCATCAGAAGTATTGAAAATGATGCCTTCTGTTTCATTCCTACCAGTACTAGAAACAAAATAAGAGTTAATATTACATAGTTCAGTGTTACATTTCCCAACAAAAATACTTGCTAGACTAGATTGGGGTGAGCTAGCACTATTAACTAGGTAGTAGATGCCCTTGTCTTCTTTTCCCAGAGCCCTAATCCTCCTAATATGAGAGTCCTGTATGGCACAAGCATGCTCATAAAACAACACAACACATTGTTCATCCTTGATTAATTTTTGCACAGATAACAAGTTATGTTTGAATGAGGGAACATATAACACTTTATTTAATTTCATTCCATTTTTCAGTTGAAAAGAACTAGTGTGAGAGACATGTGAGGCACCACCAATTGGCAGGTTAATTTTGGGTTTTTCTGTTAGTTCTTTGCAATTTTTTAAGAGACTTAAATATGATATCACGTGATCAGAAGCTCCTGAGTCAATTATCCACTCATGGGATCTGACATTGACATTGTTACAAGAGATGAGAGCCATACCTGCAAAGTTGGCCTCCATTTTATCCTCAGTCTCAGGAGAAGTGCTCATACCTTTCCCTTGTTGGTTGCTCATCAGTTGCTCAAACTGTTCAGTAGTCAGAGTAATAGCACCAGCCATCTCAGCACTCCCTTCACTAGTCATAGCATTGACAGCCATTCTCCCTTTATTTGGATATTTCTGAAACTTGCCTTTGCTTGTCCCAACTTTGTGTCCCTTGAAGCCAGTCCCAGCATATTCATGAGTGCTCTGGAAGTTAGCAGCTTCAGGCTTTGCAGGAAAGTACTTGGCCATGGGATGACCAGCTGGATAGCCAACCACTCTCCAAAGACTTCTCTCGACATGGCCTTTCTTTTTGCAAGCAGCATTGAGGTCCGGTGTCGTGGAGGTGAAGTCGATCAAGAAAGAAAGCAAAGATTCTCGCTTTCAACTTTCACACTGGTCTTGTAATTTCTCCTTTGTGCTTCTTCCTGCTGGAAGATGGCAGCAGCCTCCTCAGCTGTTGGGAGAGGATTCATCATGAGTACATTGCTTCTCATGGTGGTATAGGAAGGATTCAGGCCGTTGAGGAACTGAAAGAGTTTCCTTTCTTCCTGCTCTTTGTGCTGAGCATCAAGGAAAGCCCCTATCTCAGGGGTCATTTCACTCAGAGGGGGCCAATCATTCATCAGCTTTATGCTCTGCCACAGGATTCTGAGATCTGTGAAATACTCACAAATGGTCTTCTCTCCTTGCTCCAGATCATCCAGCTCCTTATTTAGTCTGAATTTTCTAGCTCCATTGCTCACAGAGAACTGCTTTTGCAGATAATCCCACATTTCCTTTGCAGTTTCAGAATACATCACAGATCTCTTGATCTGTGGTTCCACATTGTGCAGGATCCAGGATATCAGAAGACTATTGCAAGTCTCCCAAGCTGCTTCCCTTAAGGGATTGTTGGTAGGCTTCTTCACCAAACCAGTCAACATACCAAGTTTTCTCTTTGTGCAAATGTTGATTTCCATTTGCCTTTTCCACTCATGATAGTTCTCAATTCCAGAGGGTTTAGTGTCCACCACTATAGGGTGTGCACTTTCAGCTGGATGGAGATAGAGAGGGTCAGAGGTTTCTATGATTGCATTTGCGGAAGGAATAAGAGATTCATAGGTACTCATTTTGTTGTGAAGGATAATTTGAAACTGGAAGATAAAGATAAGAAGAAAGGAAGGATATAAAGGAAGCTTGTGAATGAATGAGTTTCAACAAGCCAACGTCCAGTTTAAATAGACGGGATCAGTACTTCAACCATTAATGCTCAACCACAATTGGTTATCAGTCTCCTCATCCTTGAGGCTCTGATACCATATTGAGTTTAATGCCAATGAAGAAAGTAGAAGACTGCATTCATTGTTGGAAGAGTTTTAGTTGAGTTTTCTGATGATGAATTCAATAATATTGAAAAAGTGTGTTTGTACAATCCTAAAGACTTGAGTATATACTCCTAAAATAGGGTAATAACTATTGAACAACTAAGTTAACTAACTAGTCTAATCTACTTCCTCCATTCAACTCCACTCTACCACTTTACTTTATCACGTTTGCCAACGCGTGTTTTACGCGGTAAATATCGTTTGCTACGTATTTGCAAAAAATAAAAAAGTTAGATATTGTTAATGTACTCGTAAAGACGAATCAAACAAGATCACACATGAATATATTTTCACTTATGTATTGAGAGAAAATTGAAATTGAATGTTTATTTGTGAATAGGGTGGAAAATTGAAAGTGGTAGAGTGGAGTTGAATGGAGGAAGTAGTTGATAAAGTTGATGGAGGACAGACTAAGTACAACCAAGAGTCATCTATTAACCACCGTCCTTCTTTCTTCTTCTCTGATGAATGCCATGGACTGATGGTCCATGATGCTTGCTTGTCATAGTGGCAGCTGTACATGGAAGCTTCTTTTCTCTACACTCAAACTTTCCGCCATTTTTGCAACACCTTCACCTCACCAAAACCCCAACTACAAAACTCCGCAAAATCTCGCAAACTTTCCCTCTCCTACTCTTCGCCGCGGCAATGGCGACGGCGATGTCGTCGCAAAGTTCTTCAACTGTTCGTCCCGTTACGATTCCATTTTCTGATATTCGAGTAATTCATCAATTTCTTTGATTATTTTTTATGTTTTTGTTGTTTATTTATGATGTTTATGAAATTTAATTGTGTTTATTGTGATGATGAATTGAAGGATAAAAGTGCGGATTTATCAGCGTTGATTGAAGAAGGTTTCGGACCTAACGGTTTGGGAATTATCTCGAATTCTGGCGTAATTTTTCTCATTTATTACCTTGTTCTTATGATCATGTTCTTTTTGAGTTTAATTTCTTTGTTTGTATACTGATTACTTTAATTTCTGCTGGAATTGAGTTAGTATATTTGATTGGTTACGATTTGGTAATTTGATTAATAGTGTACACAGGCGGAGTTAGGATTCAAAGTTAGGTAGCTTCAAATATACTCCCTCTGTCCCAGTCATTTGCTGTCATTTTCCATATCGAGCTGTCTTTGTCAATTTGATCATTCACACTCAATTTGTTCCACTTGTCATTTAGTAATTGTCTCCTTCCTCTTTTCTTGGTCTTTGTGCCAAAACCAAAGGACAACAATTGACCGGGACGGAGGGAGTATATTGAATTCTAGGGGGTGAATTAGTAATGCAATTTAGAAAATTAGTAAAAACAGAAGCTTTAACTAAAATTTGCGTTTTTCCATATGCCACTGATAGAACGATTTAGATAGATGTTAGTCTTTTCAAAGGTAAAGTTTGAAATGTAACTCACTCAAACTTACTGCGGCTACTACAACGAGTTAACTTCCTACGATATGTGTTTTGTTGATCATAGGATGTTATGGCTACTTCAAAGAGTTATTTTGTGTCTGTAGCTGTTAATTTGATCTTTCTTACCTAAATGAATGCAGCTCTAGCTTGAGGAGTGAACTAGTTTATATGTGGTGGATCTCTCGTCTTTTATGTTAGAACTGAGAGTTGAACATATGGAATTAAAACATGTAGACTTAGATATCAACGATCCCAAATGTTCTTGTTTTGGGTTGAGACTTGAGAGCTATGTTGTGAAAGTTCCTCATCATATGCGGATACATCACACACCAGCTTATATGAGACGGTGTTGCATGTGAGACCAACCCATTAAAGCTATAATTAAATGAGAAGTACATAAAAGAATTGCGTTCAGTCTTTCATGGGAGACTCACATACAAGATTCATTATACGCATCATAGTGACATATTTTCAAGTAAAATGCACTCCAGTGGCTTTTCAGGCCTTTGTCGGCAGACTAATAGTTACTCCGTATAAGACAGAAAGGTTTTCCTATTTCGGTGTTAGGATTGTAAGCTCCTTCTATAAGTTGTTGCTGAGATGGTACGAGTCTTCTGTAATTGATCACATTGATGTACAATTGTGCACTGAATAATGCTCCTGAAGCTCAACTCTCTGAATTAAGGTCACTGATGCTGGTTTAGAGAACATGATTACATTATATTGCCCTATCGTCTACCGTCGCTTATATGGATATTCCATCTTTATTCCACAGGTTTCTGGTTTTTCTTCGTTACGCCAGAGCCTTCTTCATTTATCACCTAGGTAAACATCTTGAAGGTTTTCAACTTTTTATGGAGCAAAAGTTTCTAAGTTGCCAGCTAGTGGGATTATCATGTTAGTTGTGAACTGGTCTTATACTTTGGCTAATTGTACCTTATGTTTCTGATCCTTTTCAGATTAGCCCGACTTTCTGAGGTAGAGAAGCAAAAAGAGATAGCCGGTAATTCTGCTAATTTTTCTGCTCTTTGTTTAAGAAATGAAGCAGGATCCGCATAGACCTCCTTGGCCAATGAATATTTAGCTTGTAAAGTTGATTGACGCATCAAATCTTATATAAGGCTATGAAAATGATCATCCATATGTCCACCCATAGTCTGTATATGAAGTAATAAATTTGAGTTATAGTTTTGACGGAGCACATATGTTAAAAGTTTCCATCATTACAGCCTAAACGTTCTTCAACTATTATTCCAGGTACAACTTTGGTTGGAGTCATGGGAAAGAGAAACTTGAATCCGGGAAGCCAGGCAAGTTTCTTCATTTCATTTTTTTTGAATTTATACATTTTGTTCTCTTGTCGTGCAAGGAATAACATTTATCTTTATGTTCTCTGGGACTAGTTATAAAGAATGCATTTTCTGCTTGGTCTCTAAGCTATTGTCTATGTGTTTGTTTCATCTTCTTTATGTGGCAGATATGTTAAAAGGGTCTTTCTATGCGAATCCAGTACTAGATACATCAACAACGGACCAAAATCTAATTCACAGGTAAAAATTACGGAGTAATATTTTTTTTCGTACCATTTATTTTTCCTACTCTTGCTCTTTAAAGAGTACATGATCAAGCAATTTGATCCACATACTATTGGACATACACTGCAACACTGCAACCACCAAATAAACATCCCTACACACAGGGGCGGTTATAGTGGGGGTGCAGGGGATGCACCCACACCCCCTTTGTTAAAAAATAAGTATAATTTTGTGTAATTAGGGAACATATTAATTATATTGGTCTAGTGGTTGTGTGTAGTTTTTTCTTATTGAAGGTCACGGGTTCAATACTTCTTGTGAACATTTTTTATTCAATGTTTTATAAACATTTGTGTTATGTATATTTTGCCCAATCATATATCAAATTATTATCTTTGAACCAGATTTCTCATTATATAAACATAAATCCGCAATTTTCGTAATTTCGTTAATTTTTGGCACCCCCTATCCACCGAATCCTGGAGCCACCCCTGCCTACACAAGACTGAATCCATTTGAAACAATCTTTTACTTCCAGACCGCTAGACTTCCTTGATTTTTAAACTAAATCCCTAGCAACCAAAGTGGTCCTCATGTAAGTCTCCTTTCCATATTAAAGCCAGTTCCGACATATAGCCACAATTTTCACAAGGTCTTAATTGGTCAACGTTAAAGGTCTCACTTACAATATAAGACACTCCTCTTTCCCAAATGCCTAATTCTGTTAACCACTTTTTCAACAAATATACTATATTCCAAAATATATTTTCTTAAAAGAGATGGGAAAATCGAATATTTCAAAGGGTAGGCTACCAGCCTTCTAGTTGATTCTGGAACAGATGTAACTTTTAGATTTAGAGTAGATTGCTTAAACTGGAGACCTGACAGCAGAACCTATACTTGACCATGTATCACCCTTTAAAAGCATGCTCAGCAGAGATCTCACAGAACTATTCTCCACACAAGCCACATTGATCATATCACGAACATCAGCACAATCGAGCAAGGAATGATTATAATTCCCAAAACATTTTGAATATCTTGTGCATAAGTTTTAGCTACTCCGTCCATTTCCTGGACTTGCATCACCATATTACTAGTTCTTCTGCCGTATGTAAGTTTGTATTATCTCGGTTACTGTGAGCCTACTCATCTTATTTTTCTGCCTAAGCTCTCTTTAGCCTCATGACGGTCTGCTCATCATCTTTGAGAGCGTCTTTCTTTCTGCTTTTCAGGTACCCAGCATATTGTGGCAAGAATATATGGCCTGACAGTGCTTTGCCAGAACTGGAAGTTGGTAAGTTCAGCACCATAGCTTGATAGCCTGTGGCAATTTCTATGTGCCATCTTTGTGTCTTCTCTTCTCAAGTTGGAATGATGGGAAAATACATATCCTGCACCAATTTTTATCAGGGTGTAATTGACTTCAAACATACTTGAGACTGAGTGTGGAAGCGTGGACATTAATGTTGGATTCAGACGTTGATTTCTTTTGGGTCATTCTTGCCTATGCTTTACAGGAGTCAACTGACACATTGTTTTTGTTATCTTACCATATCTTTATAATTTCTTGTCTCGCTTTTTTACGGAAAAAATGTTATATTCCTGCTTTCTCCGTACATTCAATAGTTGGAAGTTTGTTAGTTCTTACTCGACCAGATGGCAGATGCTATCTTATGGTTATAAGTTCTAACTAAGGATTTTTCGAGGATATAATTTATTCAATCATCTGTGCACTTTTCCATTTGTCATTTTTTTAAAATTTTGTCTGTTGTTTTATCCCGAAAGAAAATTTTCCCTCAAAATTCATTTTACTGTCAGTGGAGTTAGGCTTTTTTTTTTTTTTTTTTTTTTTTTTTTTTTTTTTTAATGTTGGAAATCCATGGAATATTACTGTCGGTGGAGTTTTTGCTTTGCTGCCTTGGGTGAAACATTTTGTATGATTATCATATTATATTATCATTGTCGTCTTTAATATTCTTCTCGACGGGTTACCGAATTCATAATACGCATAATTCGAATTCGTAATTCGAATTCGCGATTCGCTCAAAATAGGGAATTGAATACACAAAGTATTACAAAAGAAAGCAATTCGCGAATTCGTAATTACTAATACGCTTCATTTACTTGATAAATATATGAGATATTGATTAGAGTAATAACTAATTGGAAAAATTTGGAATAAAAGAAATTTGTAAATAATAGACCTTTGACATGCATTCATTGTTGTGGTTATATAAAATCATCAAATATCAGTTTCCTTCATCTTCACAATAAGAAGGCCTGAGGTGGTGGTGGTCTAATTGCAAGTAAACTTCATACTTTTCTATAGTTCTTCAATCTGCACTATACTTTTGGTATTCACTTTATAAACAATAGATTATATTATGCGTAATATTTGAATTATATGAACCAAAAATGTAAGTTTATCGACTTCAATTCACTACTTTTTGCGAATTCATATTGAATTTTTAGGTTTTAATTCACGAATTGAACTTTTAGAATTCGCCGATTTTAATATATAATTCGCGAATTAGTGCGAATTAATTCGAAAGCGTATTGCGAATTAATAGGTGCGTATTAATTCGCAATTCGCACCCTAGGTGAGCGAATCAGGTAACCAACCCCTGCTTCTTGAGGTGTGGTATGAGTGTGCAAGTAAATGGTCAAGATACGACATGGACCGTGTCAGGCTAATCTTAGAATGGCTTATCCGACACACGGATACGTATTAGACGCGACACGACATCCTTGTGTCGAGGTAACTTGGTGAAATATTGCGCTAGAGAGGGCATTTGTAGAGAGAGAATTTAGGTTGAAGATGTAGAAGAGTTTTGGATCATGGCCTACTTATTTACTGCTATCTTTTGTATTTCAGAACATTTATTCTTTGACGTGTATCATTTTACAACCTATTTTGCCACTTTATTTTTGGGTTTTCACATTTTTCTTACACTGTTTTTAATTTATTACTACGTATTTGTTTCGTTTGGCTTTCTTTTATTTTAATTTACTTTTGTTTGACTATGCCCTGGCTGGGAACACTGGATTCATGCTAACTGTTTTCATGCTAGCCGACTCAAATCATGTTTGGGACTAAAGTTTTTTTTTTTTGCTGCTGCTGTCCATTCATCCCTTCCGTATTTCATTGTATGCATGAGCCTTCGAGGCTCTGGTCATGACGTAAATACCGTCAATGACTGAGTGGTGCTAATGGTATCTTCTATTTGTTGTTTTTGTGCAGCATTCAAAGCTATTGGAAGGATAGTGCTTGATCTTGGTCTAATGGTGGCTTATCATTGTGATCGATATGGTATAGTTTTAATCTTAATACCATTTATCAGATTCTCGCCAACTAAATAGAGCTAAACTTGGCAATGTATTCTCTATTATGATGCATTGATTGATTTAAGGGTACTAGATCCTGTTTAGTCTTTCTTTTTAATGAGAACTTTACCGTCTCACCCGGAAAGGCGGCGGTTCCTGTCAATAATTCTAGCTTCAAATTGCACTTCTGTCTGTATCTTTTGCAGTATCAGGAGGCATGAACATGGGAGCAGATGAAGGTCTTGAAAATATCATTCATCGGTCTCGTTGTCATAAGGGTCGGCTTCTTTATTATTTCCCAACCAAACAAAGGTGAACACTCTATTCTGCTTTAATAGACGTACCCCTCAACTAATACTTTACTGTGTTCATTCATTTAGTAGTAGGATTTGGTCGCCCCCACCCGTCATCCTTAAGAAGAATATTGAAGGGCTATGAAATTATGAATTTGATTTCCGATTGGGTGGTTCCTGAGTTGGCAGTCTATTGTTATTGTTGCTGATGGCCTTCTGTTTGACAGTGATCATGCAATGGATTGGACATCATCTTGGTGTGGATGGCATACAGACCACGGTTCTCTAACAGGTCATTATATATTGAACTTTCTGATTCACGTACCTCACTCGACTGAGATGGAAAAGCATAATACTTTTTTTTAGTAACTAGCCGAGCCTGACACCTAGACACACATGTCAAATACTAAGATCCCCGAAAAACACAGGAAGTCGTTTTCTTGACTACTAATTGCTGGCTAATGGAATTATCTATTATATGAATATTCATGGTTTCCCGAAGTGGCTCTGTACTAGCCAAATTTTCCCATCATTTACTAGTCAGATATTTGATGATATAAGAACCAAATGGGTTTTTAAGGGATTTTAAAATGGGTTTCAGCTAGATATGACTTACGAGATGTCTCCTGCTCCACTGATGCTCAGAATTTGGGTGTGCATCAGTGTTACATTGTAATATGAAAATAAGTACAAAATATTATGTTTACCTAATTGAATTAGTGAATTAGTGTTATACTAAGATATTTAAAACTCTGTTACTCCGACTCTCTGACATGGTGTCGTGTCTGACACGGCTATTTATGGTGAATTTTCCTGTTCTCGGATCTAAACTGAAGTGTCGAAGTGTCGTGTCGTGTCGGACACCGTACGCGACACGGCAGTTGAGTGAAGTGTCGGAGTAACATAGATTTACGCTATTGCTCTTTCGAGTACGAGTTTTACTCTTTCACGCACTTTTTCTCATATATTTTTCACGCCTTACCCTTGTTAAAAAAACAGACCTCTCCTCTCTTCCTCTTAAAAATTAATCAATCCTCACCAAATTACTCAATTATAATCTCAAATTACTCAATTATAGTCTAAATTCTCATAGTATTAATTAAGTAATAGTTCCTAATTCTAAATTCTTTAGTTACCCTATGATATTTTTGTATCAAATTAGGTAGATGTGATTGGGTTATTTCATGGGAATAATCCAACCTAAGCCCTCTCTTCTCATATTAATCCATCCTAGTGTTTAACCGAGAAAAATCTCATCTTTGGCGTCATTTAACTTGTATTTAACTCAGACCATAATTGACCTCTTAATGCCGGTTTTCCAACAGGTCACCAATTTTTTTTTGTTTTTTTTTTGTTGTTGTTTCATGGTTCCTTCTCTATCCTTTCTTTCTTATCTTTTGTTTCTTCATCCTTCATTCCTTCTCCCAATTTCTTCATTTCTCCTTAATCATTCTTTATCTCTTCCTCTTCTTCATTTTTCTCATCAAATCAACAACTCTATAATAAATCCAGTTGAAGGTTGTTAAGTGATAAAAGATCAATTGATGTTACAAAATGTTGTTGCTATAAGCTGTCATAGGTCGGAATAGAAAAGTTGATTTTAAATAGAAATTGCATTCAAGATTTCTATGTAATTTTTGTTTGTTTTGCTCTACTTGCTCGCAATAGTGTGACTCCATTCAACCTCAATGTTCGCCTATAGAATATTCCAATGATTGTTCATCTTATAAATCTAATTCTGCCCAGAAAGAGGTCAAAATTTTCAACTGGAAAAAGGGATATTACATATTAGTACACAAGTTGGCCAACCTCCTTTCGTTTCTGGAATAGTCGTATGCTACCTTTGTTTTTCTTTTTTATTGCTTGCTCAGCCATCTATGCAGGTTGGCCACTAAATAATTAGGAAGGCCTCATTTCCTCCCTTATTTCTTGTATCGTCTTTGCATGAATATTGCAGTGAGAGATAGCTAGGACAGAGTAAGTTTAGACAAACATCACTCTTTGGATTAAAATTGAGGGGAAATAATTTAGGGGAAAAATCAATTTGGGGGAAAATCAATTTAGGGTGACGAAATCAATTTGGGGAAAATAATTTAGGCTTTTGATTGATTCAAGGGTATGAAGATGTTGAATGACTATTTTGTTTCTCATTAAAATGAAAGATTTTAAAAGAAAAGGTAACCGGTTCTACAGGTTTCCCTTCCAAAAGATCAGTGCAAGTTAAATGAGGTTAAAGATGAGATTTTTCTCGGTTAAATACTAGCATGGATTAATATGAGAAGATGAGGCTTAGGTTAGATTATTCCCATGAAATAGAACTAGGGTTTATGGAAATTAAGGATTGATGAGGAAGGGGGTAGATAGAACTAGGGTTTATGCTCTGGAAGTACCTTAAATGCCCAAATTTTGCAATTTTAAATATTATATTCGGTCAGTTTTAGTTGATTATTCATCCGAAATACGTGGAACCATCAATATAATCATCATTTACTCAACAAAATACATTTTTGTGTGACAATATTTAACTCTTAAAACACCCAAATATGAATACTTGGGGTATTTAAGAAAATAATTATAAGTTTAGGACTATATTAGATATTTCTTAAAACCGAGGATATAGGGTAGAATTGAAAAAAACATAGGTGTATGGTGTATCAATAAAAAAAAAATGGTCGATCAAGTTTGATTTTATGTGAGCCATTTGTTGGTTTGTGAGGCAGCCATTGGACCAAGAGTCGGTAACTCGTTGTCTAGTTTCCAACCCAAAATAACCACCACACTCAATTCCTCAAATCAACCCTAATTCCCAAACAACCCCAGCACATCTCCTATTCTCCTCTCAATCAAGCCTAGTTTCTCAGTTTCGTATTTCTTCTATGAAGGTAATATCATCTCTTTCATTCTTATTGTTTGTTTTCCCTTTTATTTTGGTTAGTTATACTTCCTTCTGCACTTGTTTAATTTTCAATTAAATTTTATTTGGTTTTGTAATACTGTAAAGTAAAGCTTGTCAAACTTGTTTAATAATTAGATCATAATCAAAATTATTCAAACTGATGAATCATTTTTTAATTTAGGATATTATCAGTAGGTAGATTATGATATACTCCCTCCGTCCCGGTCATTTGTTGTCGTTTGGTTTTGGCACAAAGACCAAGGAAAGGGGAGGGGCCCAAGTACTAAATGACAAGTGGAATAAATTGAGTGGGAATGATCAAATTACTCATCAAATTCATTCTTAAAATAGAAAGGACAACAAATGACTGTGACAGAGGGAGTACATATTTTGAGCTCAAGTGTGAAGGTTACGAGCTTATTGTAAAGTTTCTGAGCTCGCTTGCATATTTATTGACCTTAACATAATGTGCTCAATTGAATTTAGATAATTTGTAACGATAGCGATAATGTTAACCAATGAACTATTAATTCATGCGGCTGGACACCTCAAGCATCTTAGTTGTTCCTTTTATATATAATAAGGAAGGATTGAAGGATTGATACTGAGTAAAAAAAAATGTGACAGGTTATCTATGCCTAGGACCGCAAAGTCAATAGAGACGTTGATGCCTAGAAAAGAGCAAAGTGCTTCGATGCCTAGAAAGGGGCCAGGGGAGACGATGCCCCTAAAGCCATGTACCAAGGTTCCTAAAAGTTCAATAGAAGAGACAAGTGGGACAATGCTCCTACAGCCATGTGACACGATTCCTACAAATTCATCAAAGAGGCGTGTAAAATCAAGGGAGGTGAAGGAGGAGGTGGATAAGGCGGAAAGAATGCTCTTAAAGCCTTGTGACACAATTCCTAAAAAGTCTTCGAAGAAGAGCCGTGTAAAATCAAGGGAAGCGGAGGAGGTGGTGGATAAGGTGGAAAGAATGCTCCTAAAGCCATGTGACACGATTCCTAAAAATTCATCGAAGAAGAGGCGTGTAAAATCAAGGGAAGCGGAGGAGGGGGTGGATAAGGTGGAAAGAATGCTCCTAAAGTCATGTGACATGACTCCTAAAAATCCATCGAAGAAGAGGCGTGTAAAATCAAGGGAGGTGGAGGAGGAGGTGGATAAGGTGGAAAGAATGCTCCTAAAGCCATGTGACACGATTCCTAAAAAAGCATCGAAGAAGAGGCGTGTAAAATCTAGGGAAGCGGGGGAGGAGGTGGAAGAGGTGGAAAAAATGCTCCTAAAGTCATGTGACATGACTCCTAAAAATTCATCAAAGAAGATGCGTGTAAAATCAAGGGAGGTGGAGGAGGAGGTGGAGGAGGACATGGATAAGGTGGAAAAAATGCTCCTAAAGCTATGTGACCCGATTCCTGAAAATTCATCGAAAAAGACGCGTGTAAAATCAAGGGAGGTGGAGGAGGACTTGGATAAGGTCGAAAGAGAGGAGGTTTCTCCAATTAAAATTGAGGTAGGGGAGCATGTTGATTTGAAGGCCTTGCTATCCAGCAAAAATCGTAGCTTTCTAGTGTCCCCCAAAGATGATGAGAAAGTTCCTGTTTCTAGTCTTGACGGCAAATACGTTCTTGTCTGCTGTTTCTTCGTGCCTCATGATAAAGACGAACCTACACACCCTGTTTGCCGATCCATTGAAGCGTTATACTCTGAACTATCTCGTCAAGGGATAGCTGATAATGTTAAGCTGGTCGTGGTTGTCAAGACGGCCACTGATTCTGGTGTTGCTGATTTTGACAGATTTTTTTCTAAGTTATCAGTTGACTGCCTTGCCATACCTTTCTTCGATTTCGAGTCCCGCGACAATGTATGCGAGTCTCTTGACCTGTGCACCCTGAAGTTAATGCGGACCGTGGCCTGTCTTGCTGTACATCCAGACGGCAAGGTTCTGCAGCTCGGCTCTTCATTCCTTGACGAATATGGAGCTCGATCATTTCCGTTTACCCAAGAGCACTTTGAGAGTATCGACCTAGAGGACGAGATAATCAAGCTTAGGCTTCGTTCCATCGACTCTCCTATATTCCTTGGGGAATTACTCCAATGCGATTCTTTGTCACAAATTGGTGACGAGAACAAGTCTATTCCAACGTCTGACCTCGATGGTATGCCTGTTGGATTATACCTTTGTTATGATGGTTTTAAGGAAGGGTTCATGCCTGATCTTCAGGATATCTATCAGAAATGTCTAGATAAAGGCCGTAAGTTTGAGATCGTTCTTGTCCCTCTCCCCTTTGAACGTCATTATAATCCCAAGTCCTTTTGTAAACGCGTTAGACGATATGCCTTGAAAGATTCCAGAAGCTCATCTTGGTGGACATTTCCCTTCAACGACAAGATATGTCGTACCCTTTGGCGCATCTTCCATTGTTATCCGGAAGACCAATTAATCATTTTGCCACATGCTGGTCGTGTTGGGGATCTCTGGGGAAGACATGTTGCATCCTTCTACGGGATTGATGCATATCCCTTTACAAGGGACGTTATCGTTGAAAGGAAGGTGAGGGAGCTTAGATCAGTCACCCTGGGACAATTGCTTGGAGACACATTCATGTCTGATTTTCACAAGAAGAATGTCCTCTTTTTCTTTGACCGCGCCACATGTTTTTCCGTGTATAAATCCTTGTACAGGAGATTGAATGAGTTTCAGCGTGAGCTTCAAGTAAAATATCCGGACGTGAAAGTGGTTTTTGTTCCTTTTGAGCCTATTTTAAGTTCCTCAAAAAGGAAATTGTCCAAGATGGGGTGGCATTTATTACCCCCAGAAGTGTGCGAGTCTGTTATCAAACATATATTTATGGCGGATGCTTATCCGGATGAGGGTGTTTGTTCAACCCTAGCAACATTTGATAAAGACGGAATGATTCTCTCTCGACCTGTTTGTGGTCGTCTACCTGAAAAGTCCACTTCCATTGCCTCCTTATTTGATGACACATTGGGAGCAGATATTCTTAAGAGGATGAAGAATTACATGCATTAGCAGGTGGTCCGTCTTTCTGGCTTTATTCAATTGCTTGCCCTGCTAGCTGTTGTCATTTGGGCGTTTATATTGAGAATACTTGTGTCAACCCCGTGCATTGAGCAAGACTAACTAGGGTCAAGTGGCTAGATGTCTAGATTTTCTGCATCTTTTCTTATTTGAAGAAATGGAGAATAAGTTATCATCCCGTTCCCCTTGTTATTTAAATTATGTCTGTAGCTGGGTAGTTTGAGGCTCTGGATGTTATTTAAATTAATTATGTGTCTCTAGTTTAAGTCCCTTGTTATGTAAATTAGAATTAGACTAGAAAATGCCATCGTGACAGAGGTAATGAGGCTTCTGTAATTATTATACGCCTTATAATTATTGTGGAAATCAAATTCGGATGCTGCATTGCATAATCTTTTTTGTTTCAGAGAACTCTTCTTGCAATGCCAGAAAATGCCATTGGTTTGTTCCCTGATGTGGGATTTTCATACATAGCTGCAAACAGTCATGGAGAAGATGGGTATGTGAGTATGTGTACTTTTTCAACTAAAATTTGAAAGGCCAAAAGCACACATCTTGTCCTGAAGGTCTTTATTGCTTGCTATCATAGTTCCGAAATTAATACCTCGGCAATGTCAGGACAATATGATCTTAGAAACCTGGTTGATGCTTAATTATAGGTTCTATGTTTGTATATGGTCTTCTCTGGTTTTATCTAGTGTATGGACATTGTCCTCTTCATTCAATTGATAACCTGAATAATAAGTTAATCAATCTGCAGGCGGTGATGTGATCAAGGTCTTGTGTGATTTAAGTTCAAGTTTTATATACATGTTAGTTGTTCAATGTTACATTTGATGTAGAATCAAAAGTATTTTTTCCCTTCAACTTGTAGAATCTCTTGAACCAATGATATACTTGCTTCTGATATTATAAGGTATACCGATGTCCTGGCTTGTTTGTAAGTTGTCACTGGTGTACAGAATTTTTAATTTTAAACTCTTAGATTGCTACCAATGGATTGCTTCAGAGTGATTGGTCTTCGGAGTATATTGTTTTTGCTACCGATAATATTTGCAACAAGCTAGGTTGCACCAAAACGGACACGGGCACGGACACTGACACGGCATCCCATGAAATTTAGGACACGGGACACGTCATTTAAATTTAATAAAATATATATTTTATAGTTATATATGTGTGATTTTATTTTTGAAAAAGTATTGAATATTAAATTTAAATAAGTGAAAGTAAAACTTAATTATAACTCATTCTCATTTCCAAAACCAAAAACCAACTTATAATCAATCTATTTCGACATTTTATTACTAGTCTAAAGAACATTTTTTTTTTTGAAGTAAAACATGGATTGTATTATATTAAATCAATCTCCGCAAGTGAGATGACAGATTGCGGGAATTCGGATACAATAACAACGCTATCCCCTTCAAAACCACTCATCCTCGCAATACAATGTGCCACCGTATTTCCCCCACGTTTCACATGCTTAAAACTACTTAATTGGAAAGAAGCCAAACTAATTTGGAGATCCTCTACGCAGAGCCCAAACGGAGTCCTCGCTGTAGTCATGTCATTAACAGCCACAACCAAATTCAAGGCATCACTTTCAAGGACGATATTCAAATGTCTCAACTGGCGAGCAACCGACAAGCCAAACAACGCTGCTCGTGCCTCTGCAACATCGACGTCCCAATCTGCCATAACTCGCCGACACCCCATTCCAACTACACACCCCACGTCATCTCTTATCACCACCCCCAAACCTATCATCCCATTCCCCGCCACATGAGCATCAGTGTTGATCTTAACAAAGCCATTCGAAGGTGGCAACCACGAGCTGCTACCAACTTCCGTCACCATTTGTGGTTTGTTAAACACCCTGTCGGCATAACCTTGGTAATCAGCCACCATCCTTACTAAGCCAGCGCACACAACATCCGTGGGAGGGGGCGATTCTTCAAAGAGTCGTTGATTTCGTATAGTCCACATGGCCCACATCATAGCCATAAAACGTCCACGTTCCGGTTCGTGAAGGCGCTGCATTACCCACACCATTCGTGCCACACATGAGCCACCAGGAGCCTCCCCAAGTAAATCCCCAAAGCCCCCAGCTATCCAATGTGCCCTCGTCCAATCGCATTGAAATATGGCATGGTCACTGCACTCCTCACCATGACAAAACGGACATATAGGTGTCTCACAGCAGTGACGCTCATGTAAACGCTTCCGTACTGGCAGGATGTTAACACAAATTCTCCAGATAAAATGAATTAATTTGGGTGGTACCTTAAGCTTCCAAATAATCTTCCATAAATGTGACTCATTGGCATCAGGACTCGGCTCCAATGGGCATCTTCTACCAAGCCAGTACCCGGATTTAACCGTGTACACACCATCTTTAGAGGGCCACCAAAACAGTTCATCACGTGGTAGCCGTCTACTCAGGGGGATACTTTGCACTTTGATTGCGTCGTCATCTGTCATGATATTCCGTACCAGCTCCATATTCCAACATGCTCGTTCATGATCAATTAACTCGGCCACACGCATGTTCGGTTCAGCATTCAAATTTGGCGTAGGCACAATTCCGGAGCCATTACCAGGTAACCAAGCATCGTCCCATATCCCAATTTGTTGCCCATTCCCAACTCGCCACTTCAATCCCTCCATCAAAAGCGATTTCGATCCCCATAGGCTCCTCCACGTAAAACTAGGGTCATATCCTCGTCGCGCCTCCAAAATTGTATCATTTTTAAAATACCTCGCCTTAAGGACTCTTCCTGCTAAAGACTCAGGTACAAGCATGAGGCGCCAAACCTGTTTGGCCAATAAGGCTTGGTTGAAAACCCGTAAATCCCGAAAACCCATTCCACCACGTGCCTTTGGCTCACACAGACGCTCCCATTTCATCCAATGCAATTTACGCTTCTCCTCCATCAAACCCCACCAAAACCGCGCCAAAGTCCCATGAATCTCATCGATAACACCCTCGGGAATGGCAAAAAGACTCATCATATAAGTCGGGATAGCTTGAGCCACAACCTTGATGAGGACTTCCTTCCCCGGTTTTGACAATAATTTTTCCTTCCACCCATTAATTTTCTTCCAAATCCTCTCCTTCAAACATGTAAATATCATTTTTTTTCTTCCAAATCTACTAGTCTAAAGAACATCATTTGTCTTCAATTCAGCTTATTTCCCCACCAAATTCAACCATATAACAATTCTCGCCATTTACCTTAAATTCAACTTGATTTCGTTTGGAGGTGTGTTCAAATACCATGGACACGGCTCAAAATACTATGGACACGTGCCCAAATAAAAGATGAAAGTTAGACACGGCTTTACAAGTGTCCGACACGTTTTGACGTGTGTCCGACGAGTGTCGTGTCTGACACGGGCGTCCGACACGGGAACGCTGATTAGGAGGAGTGTCCGTGCAACCTAGGCAACAAGAACATCACCCCAATCGCAAACTACGGAGTATAGTTTAATATGCAATGCTGAGTACAAAAAGCCATACATAAGCTTGATGGATGGGATAACCATGGGTTTTGGTATTTGGATTATCTGGCCATGGTCTGTATGACATCGTGATAATGGGGCTTCTGTAATTATTATACACCTTATAATTATTGTGGAAATCAAATTCGGATGTTGCATTGCATAATATTTTTTCTTTCAGAGAACTCTTCTTGCAATGCCAGAAAATGTCATTGGTTTGTTCCCTGATGTTGGATTTCCACACATAGCTTTTTTTTTTACAGCAACAAATAGCATAGCTTACAAAAAAGATGTAGTCGCTTTCAATAACCATCTTCATATCATACAAATGTTTCGAGCCTAATTTTGATTGTTTCTACGACAATCAAAAAGTCACTATTTGACACTTAAAACCTTTGTAAGGAACGAAGTTCTTATTAGGTTTCATGAACTCATTTACAAATAAAGCAATCTGATAGAAATAAATGTTGTTCTTTCGTTTCTTCACCAGAAGTCGGGGATAAAAGGTGCTTCCTTATAACTCCTGGGTTAATTTCCATACGTCATCAATCTTCATTTGAAATTTGTCTGAACCGGTATGACCTTTGAAGAAACAATTATTTTGGATTGCAAATCTCGGAGTTTCATGTCCTGTTATCAAAAAAATTACAGAAGTATATATTAGATAGACCAAGTTGGCCTGGTTGATTTTCGGCTTTTCGGCTCAAGTGTCTCCTGATGCAGGCACCACACACACAGGTTTCACACTGAGACTCAACCCTTCCGACGCTAATTGGGTATATGGATATCGGGGCAACATCACACATGACATCGTCACAAGGTACGCTCCCAACTTATTTCATTTTGAGCAAAGACCAACATATCATTGTAGGTAGTGGGCAAAGAATTTCGATTCACGGTTATGGACATACCACCTTAGGTCACTTAAACCAGCCTCTCAAATCAAATATGTCCTCCACGCACTTAAATTAACTAAAAACTTAATTCCGGTCCATCGATTTACAATTGATAACAATGTTTCTGTTGAATTTGACTCTTTCGTTGATGGACGAGGATACACATAGTACCGGAATAAACTTCTATAATATTGAAAAGGAGCGAATGTGATATCTTACGTATATCAAGTAGTAATGTAGCCATTTGGAATCTATCATGACATGATGCCATCAATTCCAACGCAATGTCTTGATGTAGAACATTTTGCTTCGATAAATGATTCTCGTAACTACAGATCTAATAGGTGTTCATCGATAGCCTATTAAGCAAAATTCAGCAAGTGAAACAATTGAGAATTAAGCTAATTAGAATAAAGAGAGGAAGATAGGATTTGTATTATTTTCTGGATGACCATTACAAGTGCATGAACCTCCTTATAAAGTTGAAATTCCTCGGTGGCCAATCTATGAAATGATAAATACAATATTATTTGCATAAGGAAAATATTTCTAAATCAGTTGAAAAGCACGATTAGGCTAATATGTGGAAGCTTCCATCATTTGTCCCATTCCTCCCCTCAAATGATTAGCTGATTAGCTTAGCTGTGAGAAGGTAGTTAGTATCATTTGTCTCTTTCCTCCCCTCAAATGGTTGTTTAAATATCGTCAGAGTATATTTTCCACCATTTACTAAACGTTTGCCAAAGATTCTTAGTATTATGCCACGAATAGTGCTATGTTTATTAGTGTTTTATCACGATTATTGTTATTATTATTATTGTCTTCAATTTTTTTAGTTACGTAATTAATTCAACCTAGAAGAATTATTTTTATAATAGAAATTTCTATATTTTTATTTATGGACAATAATTCAAGGTATATTAAATGATTGACATTGTTTTGAAAGATTATGGTGAGAATTATAAACGTTGAAGAAATAAATGATTATTTTGTCCGTAAAATCTATTCCAACAATAAAATCCTAAAATTTATTTAGTATTTGTTTTAATGTTCATAAGATTTGATATCTCGCGGCAACAATAAAGTGTTAAATATCCACATTCAACCACTTTTGTGAGAAGGTAGTTAATATCGCATGTGAAGTGGGTGACGTGGACGTCACAGGAGTCATCACATGCTTTTAAATGCTACATTCTTAGTGACTCTACCATCTTGATCCAATGTGCAAAAAATGTTCTCATCAATACGCTATTCTTGAGAACATCCTTGACCCCAAGGATCAAATTTAGGAAACTTCCTCCTCAGATCAAATAGAAATTCGCAATTAACATCTTTAATAGAAGAGGTATTCCATTTGACAAGCACTTTGGTTGCATTGTTCCTTCCCCCTTGACAACCTTCCTGGCTAAAATAACTTTGCTTCAGTGGTAGTGGCATCTTCAGGCTATGGGGCAGCAGCTAATTTTGGTCTATAATGCCTCTTGAATAGGGAAACATGGAAGGTGGGGTGTATCTTGGACTATGCTGGAAGAGCCAACTTATAAGGCTATAAGCCAACACCTGAACAATCCTTTCTAAGATTTGGTATGGACCATATAACTTTTTACCTAACTTCTGGTTGCTTCTAACATAAACAGAACTCTGCCTATAAGGATGCAACTTGAGATACACATAATACCCCATTTCAAATTCCCTGCTATTATATTGTGTTCTGAGCTCTCGCTAAGTTATGTTTAATGGCATATAGAGTTTCCTCCATGTCAATATCAACTGCATCCACCTTGCTGATGCCAGGCATGTAAGGAAGATGGATAGATGGTGGTTTCCCATACAATACTTCAAAGGGGGGTTGCCTTAATTGCGTGAATGAGGAATTATAACAGTACTCTGATGAGGGGGTTTCACTGCAAAAGCACCTTACATAGGTTTCAAATCCCCTATTGAGTACCTTAGTTTGATCAGCTTAAGGATGGTAAGAGGATGTGAGGTTTAGGTTTACTCCATGCACAAAAAACAGCAGCTCTTGTCATAAACTACTTGAGAAATTTTGGTATCCTTGTCAGAAACAATAATTTCAATTTCTGACATCCCATGTAATTTGGAGACCTGACCAAAGAATGTAGTGTTACATCAGATGTTGTATAGGGGTGACTAAGGGGAATAAAATGCCCATACTTGCTCAGCCGGTCAATTATAACCACTATGGAGTTCATTTCCATAGATTTTGGCAAACCCTTTATGAAATCCATACCATACTGATGTCTGTCCAAACAGATTCAGGTATAGGAAGAGACTGTAATTTTCCTAGGGAAGCAACTGTCTCATACTTGCATTGCTGGCACACTTGGCATTGTTGAATGTATTTTTGCATATCTTGAGTCTTTGATAGGTGATATTTATACCAGAGTGACCAGATTTGAGGGTGTCATGCATTAAGGATAATAATTGCTAGTGTAAGCCACCATATTTCCCCACCACCAGCCTGTAATTTCCAACTTTACCCTTACGTGCCATTGGATCACCCTTCAACTACTCACTAATTTTCACCACCTACTTCTATGCCTCTTCCAGCATCCTGGAAAAGACATTTGCAGCCACATTATCCTTTCCCTTTATATAGGTAATTTCATAATCAAATCACAAAAGCTTGGCCAACCATTTCTATTGCAAGGTGATCAGTCTTGGCTTGATGTCTTGGTGACCGTGCCCTTACCGATAAAGGTAATTGGGTGATGATTCTGCATTAGAACAGCCTCAATACCTTCCCCTGAAGCATCGATTTCCACCACAAAGGGTTGTATAAAGTCAGGAAGAGCTAGAACTGGAGCAGATATCATAGTTTCTTTTAGACTATGAGCCATAAGAGACCATTCAAACTCATTCTTTTTCAAAAGGATGGTGAGACATATCCTCTTATTAACCCCATATAGTAACCAGTTAGGCCTAGAAACCCTCTTAGTTTCTTTACTGTATTAGGAGTTTGCCGCTCCTAGACATCCACTATTTTTGGAAGGCCAGTAGCCACTCATCCTTGGAGATGACATGGCCAAGGTACTCCACCCTCGTAAGGAGCATTTTCATGGCTTGGCAAACAATTGATTATATCTCGTTAGTTCAAGGGTCAATTTGATGTGATTTAGGTGTTCCTCCCACCCTTTGTTGTATAACATAATGTCATCAAAGAATAGAAGGGAAAATTTCTTTAGTTAGAGATTAAAGACTCTATTCACGAGTCTTTGAAATGTTGATGGGGCATTTGTCAAGCCAAAGGACGTGACTAAATATTCAAAATGGACATGATGTATTCTAAAGGATATTTTGGAAATATCTTCTAGTGCTATTCGAATCTAGCTCTCAAATCAATCTTTATAAAGTATCATGAAGCTCATCCAGAAGTTCTTCTATGAGTGGAATAAGGAATTTGTCTTTTATTTTTTGTTTATTAAGCTCTCTATAATCCACGCATAGGCACCAAGTCCCATCCTTCTTTTTCATAAAAAACCATTGGAGATGCATATGGACTAGGAGATGCATATGGATATATGGACTAGTATTGTGCAGGTAACTCATATGTCATTCCCTCAATACTGTATTTTTGCAGCATAGGACACAAACTAGCCCAGGTCATTACATGTTTCCCACACGTTTGGGCCTTGGCTTTTTTCGTGTTTCTTACACGAATAGGCCGCTCATTTTTTAAAATTAATTATGTTTCCGTAAATCGTTATTTTTAAGAAATAATTGAAAAATCTATTGTGGACGGTCTTTCCGTAATCGATATTTCGCGTACCTATGTCTCAATCAATTAGCACTTACAAAGTGGTACCATCACCAAAACAATCCATAACCACAATTAAAGTGGTACCATCAATTTAAAAATATTTTCATGAACACAAATTCTCATTTGTGACGGACATAAACGTGGCAAGCTTACGATAGATTAAGTATTATCCATGGGGTGGATAAGACAAAAACAGATTGTCTAGAGAGTAACAATCCGTTTTGTCTTATCTACCCACAGCTTGTGACGGATAGTACTTTTTGTTTCTAACAAAACTCATTCTCCAGCAACTCCTGTGTCATTCCTTCAATACTGTCTTTTTGCAGCATATGATATTTATATGGCCTAATGCTGATTGGCTCAATCCTATTTTTAAGAGAGATCTTATGGTTGTGACCCCCCTCTAAAAGGAGGCAGTCCCTTGGGTTCCTCAAAGACATCAGGTTGGTCCAGCAACAATTGTAGGTCAGTGGGTACAACCTCTGGTATGACCATGTGCAAGGCAAAAAAGTCCACCCTAATACTCTGGACTGTTGTTGTAACACACCCACCTAAACACCTTCCTCAACTGTCTTTTTCATGTATTTTAGGGAAGGCACCTTAAGTTTTGCCTTATTAACACCCTTCAACATAATCCTTTTCTCATCATGGTCACATTCCTGAAATCTCATGTTATTGGTCCAAGGGCCTCCAACCATTAGACACCCAAAACTGCATCACACCCACCCAAAGGGATAACAAAGAAATCTGCGATGAGAATAGATCAATTTACCTCCATTAGCCACATATATATTAAAGGTCTCAATGGGTGTTAATGTCATTCCCAACCTTGCGGCTATTCCCATATCTATAAAATTCTGAGAACTCCCACTGTCCCCCAATAAACTTGGGATTTTCCTCCTTATTTGTCCATATACCCTCATAGTTTAGCAGTGGTGCACTGGTGCCTACCAGCCAAGGTGCATAGACGGAGATCCGTGCAATTTCCCCTTCCTCATGGTCTGCATTCTCATCTTGCACAGTCCCTTCCTCCAATTCTTCTTGTTCAAGAGAATATAGTGTTCTCTTTTTATTTTTACAGACATGTTGTGGGGTGTATTTTTCATCACAATAGAAGTCTTGTCTCTTAGCTATGTTGGATTGTTGGCCACAAAGGGCCCCATATTAATTCAGATTTCCAGTTTTCGATTGTCAATTGAGAATTTTAATTTTCCAGATTTTCAATTATAAATTTTAATTTAAATGGAAAACACCAACTGGAAATATAATACATGAATTCGAAATAAGAATTAGAAATATTTATTTACCATGATTCTAGAAATGATTAGATGACTAATATGATGAGCGTAGTCTTTTTTTTTTGGTACTCAAAGGGGCTAAGCCTCGTGAGCGTAGTCTCATTAAAATTGTATGAGGGGGGGAATTAAAGAAAACGGCCATTTTGTCTTTTCCTCAGACAATATTAGCAATTAATGTATATGAAAAAAAGTGAAAAAAAAAATTATAAGAAAATAGTTGACCTATCAATGGAAATTACCTTTAATTTGTTGAATTTCACAGCCTTGGTTCTCATATCGGCAGAAGTCGGATTCTGCATTTTCATGAAATGAAGCTTTAATCACCTCCATTTCTCGTATTTGAAACGATAATGGTCTAGTATTTTTAGTTTAACAATGTAATGCACCTCCGGAACAACCCACCATATTCCATAAACTCGCTCATTAGCCATTTGATAAATGCTTAACTTTTTTGAATTCTTATATTTCTCAATCCGCAACTTAAGAGAAACAGTAGGCTAGTAATCAGCCATTCTTTGAACTCTCTCACATATGACAGCCTCCTCCTCCCTAGCCTCTTGAGTCGCGTATCACCATCAGATTAATGTCAGCCAAGTACGGTTACAATCTAAATACAACTTTAAGGATGCAACTTTAAGGATGTTGTGTATTCGTTCGGTTTGAATAGCCAGTCATTTAAATGCACGTATACATCTCTAATATTCCATATATGTGATATTTTTAGATAACCAAGCCCTTAACACTTCATAGTGTCTATTGCATGGCTCTTCATCATCGTGTGTGTTAAGGTGGCTGTTGGGTAGGTGCAATGTAAAGTCATTAGTTAGGTTGCCAAATGAAATACAAATATCCATTTTCCAAAAAACAAAATATATACTTTTTGTCGCCCGCGTTTTACTGTAATCGCCCAAAATGTGACATAAAGTTTCCTATACTATGGCTTTTTATTTATAATTTCACTCTATCAATATATCTCACAACTATCTAATATTCCATATTATTTTTCTCTCAAAATCATAAATTTGATTAAATGAATAATAACTTTTTATATCATGAACAACCATAAGTTATACATGAAAAAAAGTAAAACAATATTCTAGCAGCTTGATGTTATGTGTTTGTTTCGCTAGTTATTTAAAGTGATATATAAATAAAAAAAATGTAAAAATTAATAGGTGTTAATATAAATAAAATAAGAAAAAAAAAAGAAGTAGACTAACATACCAAAAGTAGAGCGATGCCACTCTTTCGTTCAGCATTATCAGACGCGTCTTGTTTCGGATCACCATCACCATTTTAATCATCTTCAAGTGGGTGTTTTCTATTCTTTTTTCCCTTACACCTTTTAGTTCGAATTTCATCAGCTACCTCCTCCATTCATATACCCAGCACATAGAAGAAGATGTAAAGTTAACAAAATCCAACAATATAAGATGTTACATAAGACAAATAAATAAAAACTAATAGAATATGTTAACACATTGTGATATTGTAAGATGGATGGAGAGTGACAACAACTAGCAAAATTATGTTATGTATATTGGTACAATATATTCACATGTTACCACAATTTGTTACTATTTTATAACAAATATTTTAAGTTTATTAATATTTTGTCACGACTATTGTTATTATTATGTTTTTTTGTTGTCATTTTCCATTTTCCATTTTCTTATTTTTATTCTTCTTCGTATTTTGTATTATTAGTTATTAACTACCATAATGTAGGTGAATTTCACGGGTCTAAAGCTAGTACTAATTCAAATTTCCATATTTTTGACTGAAAAATTCGATTGTCAATTGAGAATTTTAATTTTCCAGATTTTCAATTATAAATTTCAATTTGAAGGGAAAGCACCAATTTTAATTATAATACATGCAATTGCAAATAAAGAATGAACAATATTATTTTCATGATTCTTATTGGAGATTATTAGATGAATAATATGAAGGCAGCAGATGGAAACGTAGAGTCTTAAAATTGACCAGTATAGTGGGAGGGAAGGGAATTAAACAAAAGGGTAATTTTGTCTTTTCCTCCGGTGATTGATACCACCATATTTTACTGATTTTTAATCTACATTTTATCTCTTATTTAGTCAATTAATGACCCGACTTTACTATTATTCATTCATATTGGAATAAAATGGTGTATTATTTATTTAAGCTATTTATTGTTAATTTATATTAGTCGTCGAAATCTTTGTATTGCTCCGGTCTTTTTGTCATGTAGATACCGGGACAAGTGAGATATAGTAAGAAAAGCGGTTTAGACGGATCAAACGAAAATGAAAATAAATGAGTCGACACACCAATCCACCATGCCCATGTTTTCATGTCAATCTTTTGGAAAAACTAATGCATGACATGGGCTACTTCTTTGGGCCTAACCATGAGTCCACTTGTCTCATTTTGTGAGACTCCAATAGCTAATGTGCTGCTAATTTGGAGATAAAAAAGGAGAAGAGCCCACATTTTGAGAAAAGAAGGAGAACACGGGAGCAACACATTTTTTGGTGGGTTTTATTCACAAGCAGTATCTCGTTTTTAGAGAGCTTCATTTTTTGGGGACAAGCAGAAAGAAGCACGGGAGGAGCAGTAGGTAGTAGTAGTTTTAGGGTAGATTTTTCATACTTTGTTCTTCCAAAAATCAAACAAAAATCTCATTTTTCTTCCTTGTTTTAGTTTAGATTTAGTTTATCTCTTTAGTTTACAATAATTGTAAGTTGGATCTCTAATCTCTTTCCTCCTTGATACAAGTATGATATAATTTTCTCCTTTTTCTTTCTTATTGTTATTTAGTTTATTGTTTTGTTTTAATTAGTTTAGTCACTTTAATTAATTAAAGTTTTAGTCTTTAATCGTCTTATCATGTTTAGTGTTAGTTTAATCATATTAGTCATTAGATTTGTTCAAAGTTAGAATCTTCATTGTCAGATTATGTTTAACTTCATGTTTAGTGTAGTATTTAATGTGTCTTGTGTTAAATTAAATATGATTAGTATGTAGTATTTTCACTAGGATTCGATTTAACCCCGACATGTGTAACTCACTTGATTAAATTCCATTTTAATTAGTTGTTGGAGTGTTGGTTAGGGAAGATTGGAGGATTTGACTTGTTATAGTCTTATTTGTTGTTGGTGATTGACTTTTGACCCTAAACCATTTGTGAGAACCAATTAGGTTGGAGTAAGACCACCTCATTTAGACTAGTTGTCGACCTAGGTTGAACCCGAGAGGGAGAACCGAGGGAGGGTGCATTCAATCTTGAGTTTGAAATCGACCCTCGAGAGAGGGAGTGAGATGACTTGGAAACCAACGCGGGTTTAATAACCTTGACCAATACTCGGGTATTTTGGGTATTGAATTAGGGAGTCCGAGTCACGAACCCGGGAGGAAAGTGAGTCGGGGATACTAGTGTCCTATTATGAGCCCCGAAGGAAGTTAGTAGGCGAATTAGAGGCGTTTTCCCCCTTACACTTCACCTTTACAACTAATTAAACAAGAATTATCATAGTAAGTGAGTATGTCGGTGGACAAAATCGGATCCTAGGCCTTTATTTATTGTTTAGACCATTGTTATTTACATTACTTGTTTACTTACTTTAGTAGTTTTAGTTTAATTTATGTTTAGTTTTGTTAATTAGTTTAATATCAATCAACTTCTTGATTTGCGTAGCTAACTTGTAATTTGAGACAAACTAGCACTCGACCTTGATCACCTTGTGGTTCGACCTCGACTACCCTTACTAATTGAGAATTTGTTTGATTGGGTACGACGACCTCTACCCGTTATCAGCGATATTCGTAATTAATGTGTGATAAAAAAAAAAGTAAGAAAAAATATAAGAAATTGGTTAACATATCAACGGAAATTATCTTATAGCGGTCGAATATAGAAGACTTGGCTCTCATATTGGCAAG